>NC_137198.1:332500-357500 GCF_960531495.2 Zeus faber | reverse complement strand
CACTGTGAGGACCATGTTCTTTGATTTCTCAAGGTCTTTCAACACTATTCATCCTGTGCTTCTGAGGGACAAGCTGCAGCACACAGGAGTGGACCATCACCTGTCTTCCTGGATCCTGGACTACCTCACGGACCGGCCACAGTACGTGAGGTCTCAGAACTGCGAGTCTGACAAGGTCATCTGCAGCACGGGGCCCGCAACGAATCGTCTTGGCACCTTTCCTCTTCACCCTCTACACCGCAGACTTCAGAAAGGAGGATGATGGCAAAGCTGTCATCCATGATGGAGAACGAACACCACCCTGTGCATAACACTCTGACGGCACTGGAGAGCTCCTTCAGCTTTGGCTGCTCCACCCAAAGTGCGTGAAGGAGCGATATCACAGGTCCTTCCTTCCTGCGGCTGTTACTGTATAACCAACAGTGCAGCCACACACACACACACACACACACACACACACACACACACACACACACACACACACACACACACACACACACACACACACACACACACACACACACACACACACGCACACGCACACGCACACGCACACGCACATGCACACACATTGAAGTGCAATTTTTTTATATATAAAAAAAAAAGAAAGTGCAATCCCTGATGTGCAATGTGTCAAGACATGTGCAATAAACTTAGAACTATGTGGTTCCCATTTATGGTGATTTTTCTTTTCCTCATTTTCAGGTTTCTATATATTTTATATTGTTTATAGTGTGTACTTGAAATGCTCTTTATTTTCTACTGTCCCCTTTTTGCTGCTGGAACGATGTAAATTTCCCCGTTGTGGGACTAATAAAGGTTTAACTTATCTTATACTATATACAGGTACTCCTCACTTAACAACCTAGCTGTTTAACCAGCGTTCAGACTTAGGACCAGCTCCCTGACCAGTCTGTATTGTACACTGTGTACAATACCAAGCATCTCATCACCCTTTATACACAATATACACACTGTATACAATACACACACACACACACACACACACACACACACACACACACACACACACACACACACACACACACACACACACACACACACACACACACACACACACACACCTTACCGTGAAATAACACGGGTCCTCACTTATCGCCCCGTTTGCTAACTCGCTGGTTATGTGAGGAGTACCTGCATAAGATGAAAGCATTGCTATCATCATGGGGATTTGAAGATAAGAGAACTTTCCCATCCCAGTGGCATACAGTTTGAGGGGGAGAGTGACTGAGAAAGTGTCCCTGTTGTGCACGGTTTGTTTCATTCAATTACAATAAATACATTGACGATAAAAACATTGTTATATTGGTTTGAAAAAACAGGGAGCGGGGGACGCACCGCGGGGATGGCAGAGATCGGCAGCGCTGACAACATTGTTTTGTTTTCATTGAAAATAAAAATCCGGGATATTTACTTGAAAATGAAAAAGCGGAAGGACAGTGGGAAGAAGAGTAAAATACGGGAGAATCCCTGGAAAAAGGGAAGGGTTGACAGCTATGGGTTAAAGAGACTTTTCACATTTCTACGGTTAGAACTGTAGAAGGCCGAGAGCAATTGAATCCTCATCGGTCCAGCACCCAGATACTGACGGGCTGAAGGCTAATTGTGTTAACTCAATGCATGGCTGCGGAGGGGATCAGCTAGCCTAGCTCCTGTGTGTCTTGTGTCTTTGTGACGAGTTCAAATAAAAATCTCAGTTGTTGGAAACGCAGCGACTTTACAAACGACTTTTGATGCAGAACCCTTTATCCATCCCATTATGCATTCAACAGGAGCTAGGCTGGTTAATTTCACCCGCAGCCTTGTATTGAGCTAATGCAAGTAGCATACATCCTGTCAGCGTCTCAGTGCTGGACACAAAGAACATGTGGACTTGACCTTCTTTGTCTGAATCTGGGAAAGGCAAAAGAAAAGACAAATTTAGCAAAAGTCTGGGGTCTTCCCAGCAGGTTATACCTGCCTCACCGCTGAGGCAGGTATAACCACCAACGACGGGCAGCCCCCGCCCCACCGCCCTCCACTGCGGCCACACCTACAAGGACGGCAGCTGAGAGCGGGAGGTTTCCTCGGCGGTGGCACAGGCCTCTCCACCCGACGCCCACCGGCAGGAGAGAGAGAGAGAAACAACACATTCCACATCTGGTTGTGATGAGCGCTCCCCTTACGCAACACCAGCGGTGTCCCTTCTAACCGCAGCGCTCAGACCTGGTGCTCGGCCTGCCGTTGTAAACTCAGATAGGTTTTGTTAAAAAAATAATAAAAACAATAATAATAATAATAATAATAAAACACAGCAGTGACACGGAAGTGTGTTGAATTTAGGGGACTAATAATGTGATAAATACCATGAATTCAGGAGGTGAATCCCTCTCGGATTTAGTCGCGGAGAAATGACGAAATGATTGAATTCTCTCTCCTTCTACGTTTTGAGAGTCCTGAGAACACGCGGGACAGGACTACTACTAAAACCTACAATTCGACTGTCTAATGAGATCTACTGGATTGCTCTCTTATTACATCAGGTCAACTTGAGATGGATTTTGGAGGCCGTCTTCAGTGTCACAGCGGGGCCAAGCCCTGCAAACACTGTCAGGGGCCGTTTGCGGCCAAGTTCAGGACCCGCTTTCCCCCTTGGGGTTCTCTCTGAACGGAAAACAGGGGCTTGGCCCGGCGTGCAACATGAGCAACACCGCAGCAAGCAAAGCTGATTCGCCGCAATGGGAAGATGCTTCTCCTGCTGAGTCTCAATACAAAACACTTTGTCAAAAAGCTGTCGTCAGCCAGTCACAAAGAGGCGAAGACATTGAGCTTTATATAGTCAAACGTCACCTTTGGCTAAGAGCTTCCTGAACAAGAGCTTGAATTTGTGGTTTGAATATCATTGATTAGTCAATAATGTAGTGAATACACAGCTCAAAACACACTGGAAGTGGCCTCTAAGGTTCCAGAAACCTGGCGGAGGGAGATAGTGGCTGCAAGTGGGTTTCGCTGTTTCCAACTGACAGATCGACCTCATCCTATATTCATTTGGGAAACAGGATGCGTTGCCATGGACGTGGGTTTGGTATGAAATTCCCCTATGTCATTTTTGGAGCAGCGGTGATAACAGAAAGCGGACGAGAGGCCAAACAGGCTGAGCTACAATGTGTGGGCGAAGCCGCTGTCTCCGCGGCTTCAGCACCAACCAGGCAAACACGCCGGGCGGCACATTTGATTACTCCAGAACGATCCCTGCCTCAGTGCCCCAGAGTCCCAGCGCCTGGCAGGGCATCGTGTCAAATGATCAGTAATTAGGACCACGCGCCGACACCTAACTGAGGATCTTATGTAAGCTTTGTGGTCAGACAGGCCTAGAATGACCCCCCACGCAGCTACTACGGTTCCAGGGGGGTTTTCGGGGGGTATTACAAAACGGGCTTCGCCATTTGAGGCTACTGTTTGGTATCGAGGAGGAAACCTACTTTAGACGACCCCATAAAGCATTTTCCTGGATGCTGCAGATAATCCCTTATCCTGCAAATCACCTTGCACATTGAGGAAAGCCTTCAGCTACACCCCGGCCCAGTAAATCCCAAGTAGCAGCATCTCGTTTGTCACTGGAAAATGGTCGATTCTTCAGGTACCAAGAAAGAAAAATGAGTCACTTAGCAAGAGCTGTCGTAGTTCAATGTGACGCCACACAATAGAATGTGAAAAAGATTTATTTCGCCAACATGGTTCAGCACTGCTGGTGTTAGGGCTCTCAATCTGCTGCGTGTTTCTTTTGGGCAGTCATTTACACCTTCTTAAAGGCAGCCCATACACGGGGAACTCACCCAACACCCCCCTGTTCCTGTAAGTCGCACTCGAATAGCAACACCATCCGGCGCTGCGCCCACCTACCCAACCATAATGGTGGAGGAGGTGGTGGCGGAGGAGGGGGTGGTGCCTTGCCTCGTTGCATTGGCCAACGACAGTTCATACATAAATGAGATCAAGTTAAAATACTATTCTCGGTGCAGAGAACAGGGTTGTGCTGCTGGGAATCATAGTCTGTTGGAGTCAACGTCAAGCCAACTTTGGTCCTAACAGATGGTCTTTGCATTCAGTTTGCAGAACCTGTGATCCATTAGTGTGAGCGTGTGCATCCAAAATCTCGAAATAACTACGGTAACTACTGTCTAGTTAGTTATTTCGAGATTTAGCGAAGCGAAATGAGGCGAAGAGCGTGCAAACGCAAGAACCAACAGTGTCTTGGGGCTGGAAAGACTCCTCCACACACTTTCAGGGTAAATCACCAAGTTTTCACCTTCGCCACACCCCGCTATGACCAACGGCTAACAAGACTCAGGTCTTTCCACCGGTAAACACGGAGCAGATTTAATGTGTCGTCTGTTCTTCAGTTTCACAAACTCACACAACGAAACATGCCGACACTAAAGAATTCCCCGTGCATTCTTCCAGAGAGGAATCAGAAATAAGTATCAAGGGTTCAGTCAAGGGCTTCAGACGAAAACAACGGGCATCTTTAGGGGCGTGGTACATTTCATTGTGCTGAAAACTATGATGTGGAAAAGTGTTCCACTCTGAGGCCTCAAGGATGGACCCACACATCTGTTCTCAGTAGTGTTGTAATGGGTATTGCAGGTCTCTGGAGCATGCCTACATATTTCCCTGGTACTTTACAGTGTACTCACCCAGCAGTCTCATCCACTGAAATACACCTATAGCGCAGTATACCCAGCTCAACTTCATCAACCCACTTCTCACTAGATCTCCCACCTGTCCAACTCACTGCAGCCCTGTTTGTGCTCATCCTGTATAAGACACATCCTGTCATTTAATACAATATGTTAAATCTTGTCATGAAACAACCTCGAAAACGCAAGTGCAGGGGTTTTTTTCTATGTATTTTTCGCAACTGCATTAAATTGAAATCTACAGTCAATTTCCACTCACATCCGGGATGGGTGTCACTGACCATGAACACGAGCATCCTGCGAAAAATGTCCAAGAGGACTTCCCAGAACATCGGTGTGTTTGTGGTCACGTGACGCAATAATTCATGACTCCCCACAACTGTCACGAAAATCGCATAAATGATGTCATAAACACACCTTTCCGAAAGCGACTTTGTACATTCTTTCAGTGTCTGACTGTAATACCTGAATCTGGGTCTGACTGTGTCACGTTATATTAATGGTGCGATTTTGGCCTAGTACAGCAAAAGAACAATACATTTATCAATATCAAAACCTCAAAAAGATCATCACGTCTCTGAGACGTAACTATACTTTCTGTAGTTGGTTTTGTTTTGTTCGAATTGCAATAAATGACGGCGAGTGAGTCTAGGGGAATTATATTCGGACCACAGGGGGAATTCAGATCCAAAACAACAACATGCAACGCCATCTGGGCTTCTGTCACAGCTTTCTAGTTGTTGTTGTTTTGAAGGTCAAATGTTCTTATGAAGCCCAAGGTCTCCCACAATCTGACCTCTAGAGATAGTAACACTCTTCGTTTCTATAAATTTACTATTCGATCGTCGCTTGTCTCTATGTTTTGTCACGGCTTTGAAAAGACAAGGCACCATGGCATACACCAAGGGAATGACCAAGCAGGTGTCCTTAAGCCGTGGGAGAGATGTTCAGAACAGCCCAAACCGAGTTCACATCCTTTGGACAGAGCCGCGCTTTCAAACGGTCGACGCCGCAAATACGCATTTCCTCTACGCCTCCGTCTTATCAACCAGATCAAAAGTCACCCGCCACATGGACTAACCCAGATAGGCGTGCGGCAGCGGGTGTCCCGGGGTGCTAAGCCGCTGACACATCAAGCCCTGGCTGCCTCCAACCTTCAAGTGCCCAGCAGCCTCCGCCCGCCGCCGGCAGTGGGACAGCGGCCCCCCTCTTCCCATCGCCTCCACGGACACATCCACACTCCGCCTTCCACAGTGAGGATAAGAGGCGGCAGATAAGGGATATTTGGGTTCACCGTCAAATCAAAATTAGGCTTAGTCACCATGTTGGGTGCTTCAGGGTCAGGGCCTGACCAAGATGGCTGCTGGGGGGGGTTTTACAGAACTTGACTGATCCACATGGGCCGGCGGAGCGAAACATCCTTATTATATCGATACCCCAATACGGGACTAGATATTATTCGATTGTGATATAGTTAAATGTTCGCCTTACGGAGCATTAGACTGTTCAAATAAACACCTGCTTGGTCAGAATATCCACATTACTAATAACTGTTTAGTAGATATTTATTGTGAGTAAAGTATCTCAGGAATGCACCAGTAGTCACCCCCAAAGTATCGTCTAATATAACTCTATACTGTGGTTTGATTTAGTCTATATCTCCCAGCCATAACTTACACATAGTTTGTGAAATTCTTGTTATTGTTACGCTACAGACTTGAGCCTTTGGGCCACGGGGTGTGGTACTTAGAAACAACATGTTATGCTAAAAATAGATAATCCTTGGAATTGGGACAGGCAGTAATCCTGCCTTGCACAGCCATGCCCAGTGCCATTAGATTTCGAATAATAACAATAACAACAATAATAATAATAATAATAATAATAATTATTATAATAATAAATAAACAATTCCAAGAATGCAAAACAAAATGCATTTTCAATCAACGGGGTGTGGGTGTGTCGGTGGGGCGAGCTGAGCTTTCTAGAAGCTTTCCACGGGCCTTTCCCCGGTGGTGGGGACACGGATCCAGAGTGCCACTAGTTCTGCACCGTGAGCCTGGGGAGGGTGTGTCTGCAGACCTGCCCTGATGCGGCACAATCCGTCTGACAGCCGGTTTAACCCCCCGCCAGAGAGAGGGGGAGAGAACCGCTGTGGATCTCGGGAGGAAAGCCGAAACACGCACCGTGAAATAACCGAAATGCAGGGTCTGCGGGGGGACACGGGGGGCTGCGGGCCACGGACAGTGTCCGGCCGCAGTGATTCCTATGGACGAACAAACAAACAGAGGACTTTTAAAGTGGAAAACCTACTCGTTTTTCATGCACACGTTGTCCCGGAGGGCCTTGTCCAGGGGGATCACCGCCTGTCCCAGGAACACGTCCAGCCCGATAAGCGCCCGGTGCATCACGGTGAGCACCAGGTCGTAGCTCCCCGGGGGGCGCACGCCCCGGCCCGGGTCCTGCGGCGGGCTGGGCGGCAGCTCGAAGCAGCACTCCTCCCTCCACTCCGGAGCGGTGCTCTTCTCCGCCACGCAGGTCGAGTACTTCTCCTTCCCCACCTGGATGATGGTGTACACGTCGCTGGTGCCGTTCTTGCCCTTGCCCCGCAAGCCCCTGGCCCGCAGCACCGTCACCTGGACGTGCGTGGGGACCCACGGCTCCGGCTCCGGCTCCGGCTCCGCAGGCACCGAGGACATGTCCGGGTGTGAGAGGGGATGAGCGGCGGACCGAGCGCGGGTTAACCGGCCGCTTCCTCCTGCGGCGGCGGCGGCTTGGCGTCGAGACGTGGCGGGGGTTAGCTCCGGGGCTCAGAGCACCGCATTGTGGTCCTCCTCGCCGGTGAAGTTGCTCTGCCGCTCGGCGGGCTGCTGCCGCGTCTGCGCTCTGTGGTGCGCGGACGGGGCTCGCACTTGGAGGACAGTCCCTGCTTGCACTTGGCAGACGCTCCCTGCCTGGCTCCGTCCGGCTGGGCCGCTCTGCAGCCCGTGACGTCACGCCTTTATCCTCTCTCTGCAGGACAGGGAAGGAAGTTAGACAGCCAGGCGGATAGCGTCGGCAAAGGTGGCGAATTTTAGGCAACCTCGCCAACATTGAGGCAACAATTGCACACGGTTGCCCAATCTTTCGGTTTTGCCAGTGTTATGCAATGCTTGCTCAATATGGTATTTTGCCTACAGATCAAAAACACGTTGGCCCATCGTTGGCTTTTTTCTTGTGGAATTATACAGTATATGCATTGGCCTAAATAATCCAAAAATGCTATTCATGTTTTCATTTAAGCAAATGTTACTGCTTTAAAAATGTCTCTAAATAGCATTTTGGCAGCATGATGGGCCGATGTATTTATGATCTGCACAGGCAAAGTACCAATGTTGGCCAAAGTAGTTGTTATATTGGCTGTACTGTACACTGGTTAGAAAATGACCTTTGGAAAATCTTGGATAATTCTACATTACTTTCTGCCAAGAAGCATCTTACTTTATAGCTTTTTAATTTTTTGTAGTATCATTAGTTATTTGTCAAAAATATACAGCGGTTACTTGAGTGACTGTATTACAGCAGGGAGCAACGGAGAATAACATAAAAGAACTTAAAAAAAACCTCTGGAGGTGGCCTTTCATTTCTTTAAAGGGCATGAGTTGGGCTCAGCGGTTAGCGCTGTCGCCTCACAGCAAGAAAGCCCTGGGTTTGAATCCCCGGGCGTCCCTCTCTCTGTGTGTTGAGTTTGCATGTTTTCTCCATGTTTGTGTGGGTTTCCTCCCACAAACAAACACATGTATGTTAGGGGTTAATATTCCTGTCAGTGCCCTTGAGCAATGCACTGGTGAAAGAATTGGAGTTGGTCCTTGTGTGCTGCACTGCAGTTGTCAACTGCTCCAAGGTATAAAGATGGGTCAAATTGTGAGGATACCTCATTTCCCCCAGAGGGGTTAATAAAGTATGCAAAACAAATGAAAAAATATTGGTGGTCATTGGTAGGGCTTCATCTTGTCTGCATAAGGACTGAAGAAGTTTAAATATTCATGGAGCAAATTTAGGGAGTGCCACAACAATAACCTCCCTACCAGCCAGATTAGTGTTAATTTGTTAATTTAGTAGTTAAGCAAATATGAAAAGTTGGTTTTTTTATCACCACGTAAGTCAAGGGGTTTCTGGAAACAAGGAAGTTGTGATTTCCTTTCAGTTGTTTCTGGCGCTTCCCTGTCTCTTTCAACCTGCTGCTCGGACAGAGCGGAGACAAGCGTGTGAGGCCGTCCTGCGCATGGAGGATGGGGGGAAGAGGGACCGATCAATTTCCCTCAGCCAGTGTCTGCAATAATGTGCTAAAAAAAAATGTGCCCGCATCTGTGTAGGCCAGTGGCTGCCGGGAGCTACTCATGGGCCGGTCCTCTACCGCTGGCATCGGCCCAGTACAACCACAGCTATCCACACCATTCTTTGTTTATAGGCCATGCTCAAGGGCACAAGGTCGGTGACTGAGGTTGGGTGTGGATCACAAAGTCACCTTTCCATCCATACATTTCTATCCAGTCTCCGACCACCTCCCCGTATCAAGCACTTCATTTGGGCCCTTTCCTCCTCTTCTTCTTCTGTATCTATTTGGTGGGTATTTTGACAGAAGTACTTGAGATTTTCCGCTCAGAGACTAAACAGAGGAGCTGTGGAGCAGAGACCAAAGGAGGAACCAGCAACCAACATGCTCCACTTCACAAACCAACCAGCCATGATGTTTAAAGTGCTCCCACTAGCTTTTCATGTTTCAGGGGAGGACAACGGTCCTGCTCTGGACCTGAGATTTTCAAAAAGGAGACCATGACAGCAGCGTGCATGGTGTATCAAAAATATAAATTATAAATAATATAAGCCATAATATTGTATTAACGTCAACATAATTATTTCAAAAACATAATACAAAAGTGTGATTGGCAATTAGAAATATGGATATGGTGCAATTAAAAATGGGTACAGATTGCAATATAATCTGTCTATCTATCTATCTGTCTGTCTATCTATCTATCTGTCTGTCTATCTATCTATCTATCTATCTATCTATCTATCTATCTATCTATCTATCTATCTATCTATCTATCTATCTATCTATCTATCTATCTATCTATCTATCTATCTATCTATCTATCTATCTGTCTATCTATCTATCTATCTATCTATCTATCTATCTATCTATCTATCTATCTATCTATCTATCTATCTGTCTATCTATCTATCTATCTATCTATCTATCTATCTATCTATCTATCTATCTATCTATCTATCTATCTATCTATCTATCTGTCTGTCTGTCTGTCTGTCTGTCTGTCTGTCTGTCTGTCTGTCTATCTATCTATCTCTCTCTCTCTCTCTCTCTCTATCTATCTATCTATCTATCTATCTATCTATCTATCTATCTGTCTGTCTGTCTGTCTGTCTGTCTGTCTGTCTGTCTGTCTGTCTGTCTGTCTGTCTGTCTATCTATCTATCTATCTATCTATCTATCTATCTATCTATCTATCTATCTATCTATCTTTCTATCTATCTATCTAGCTATCATTGCCTGTCTTTCTTTGTCTGTCTGTCCTTCTCCTCTTTCCCTCCTCCTCCTCCTATCCCTCCACCTCCTCCTCCTCCTCCTCCTCTCCCTCCTCCTCCTCCTCCTCCTCCTCCTCCTCCCCCTCCTCCTCTCCCTCCTCCTCTCCCCCCTCCTCCTCCTCCTCCTCCTCCTCCTCCTCTCCCTCCTCCTCCTCCTCCTCTCCCTCCTCCTCTCCCCCCTCCTCCTCCTCCTCTCCCTCCTCCTCTCCCCCCTCTTCCTACAGAGGAAAGCCCCCCGGGGTGAGGACCAACGCACGGAGGTGATGTCAAACAGGATAAACAATCAGGCCGACCTTCTGTTCCTTAAATCCATTTGCAACTTCATTATGTTTCTCATGCTCCAGACTGGAATCATTTTTCACATCATGTTTTCTACTCATCTGTGCCATGGTCAAGGAGATATTCAGCCAAAAACCCATGGGTGTCAGTCAGCCAGTTTGTCATCTTTCTCTAAATATAACCATGCATGTCAATAGAGAGCTGCACTCGGATGATTACTTAGCCTGACAATTTAATTTATTTTTGCTTAGTGACATTTTTTCTTTCCTCTGTTTGGCCTTGACCTCAACAATACTACATTTCACAGATCAATTGGACCAAGCAGACCACGTGACGTGGGTCCACAAAGCAGCTGCAGGGCTGCAACTGGAGAGGGCACTCAAACTCTGCATCGCCATCTGCTGGACGTTTTAGTAACTACAGTCAGAAGTTCACAGCTTTCACTCCTGCACTGTCGAGCTTTCCTGTGTCATGTCACACCGACAGACTGAGATTATTGATCGTGGGGATTCTATATTCCTTTCTATATATTTCGCTGCGATCATTTGTGGAACACGGCCTGTTTCCTTCCCAAAGAAACTTGAGCCAATGCATGAGATTAGAAGGGCGCCAGTGGCAAACCTATTCTAGCATCATAGAGGAATCCTAGAGGACCTAAGAGGGACAGAAATCTTCGCGCTATTTTCTTTTTAACAGTCTCACCCGTCAAATTAAGTTATTAGCGCCGCCAATCAACGGGGGGGACAGAGAGGTTTCCACGGACGACCTCGTCTAAGGGGATCAACCCGGAGCTTAGGACCTCATCAAAGGGAGATTTCTCATCTATTTCCCATCTATTCCCAGAGCCGGGCTGTCAATCTGTTCCTCGTCAGGCTCATAGATTCTTATCGGGAGGATTGTGGTGGACACTGACAGCTGTTACATAACCAGGTTTAATCCACCGTGTGAGATAGAAAGCTGTGATTGAACACACGTCCAGGCTGTTGGGGACGGCAGCTGCCACATAGTGAACTTTGTGATGGGCCAGAGGAGGCAGTTAGGCCCAGCCTGAGATGGATCTAATTCAAGCACCAGAGTGCAAATGGCCTACTTAGAGTCTAAACTGGGTAATTAGATATCTAATCGTGGCTCACATTCTCAGCCCCGCTGAACGTAATGAAATTCCTGGCTCCCGTCCTTGTACACGACACTCCAATCGGCCCTGATCTACGCAGGTCATCACGGTTCACTTCTACACACTTACAGAGCCTAAATGGAGTCGCCAAACTTTTAAAACCATGTCTCTGTTGGTGGTCATTACCTGCGGCGCCACGCATCAGCCCCGGGGAGTCCGTACTGTCTAGATGACACATCGCAGTATGTTCTATACACTGGAAAGGGGCATTCTGCTTTAGTCGTCCTGCCTCCGGGTTTCCTTCATTTCTTTCAATGGGGGTTCTTTCTTGCCCGGACGGAGATGAAGACTCAGGGGTGCCATTGATTTCTGTCTGATGTGAAATGTGAAGCTTGTGAAGACCCTGCAGACTGTAGGCTACTATGATTAAGGGCTGCAGAAAGGAACTGGTCTTGCTTGACTCGAAAATGATTCGTGACTCGTCGTTGTCGTCGTCCATTGAAGTCATTGAAGCCTTCACCCCCCTCAAAGTCAGACATTTCCTTTATTCTCCTTCTCTGTTTGTGTGGGAGCAGCTGTCTGGGCTGATACCGATGTTCCTGGGATTTGCGTGAATCCAAATATTTAGGCTGTGCCGCAGAGATCAGGTATCTTACCAGGGCACGGGCCCTGGGGCCCCAGAAGGTGACAGGCAGAGTGGAGGCAGACGTATAGCCCATTCCTTCCCAAATAACACCTATAATTTCACCTTATAATATCTAGTAAGTCAATCCAAATTGCATGTTGATCACAAATTAATCATAAACAACTGAAACCAAAGATCTTGGTGGTACAGCAAAACAAATGAAATGTAATCCAAGAAAACACAAAAAGACAAAAGAAGATGTGGTTTGAAGCCTCTCCTTCAATGTCTCCAATGAGTTTTACCATCTCTGAACCATCAGATGCATAAAAGAAGCTCTCATTTCTTTTCTGCATGCTGTGTGGAGCTTCTGGACTCCTGAACCCAGCTTTAATGTTAGATCGTCACACTGGGGGATGTCCTCTCTCCTTTAAAAGATTAAATATCGTATTTGCCCCTAAATATCACAGTTGAGTGTTGAATTGATTCAGTCTAAAAACAACACCTTCCCCCAGGGGCTCCTAGGTTACATGGGCTCCTACATCATCATGAGGGACCCTAGTGAGCCCAAATTACAGGACAAGATATTCCTATTTAAGATGTTCATTCTAAATGTGCTATCATTATTCTGAGTAATGGCAGCACAAGCACAGGCAGATCTGTCCAATTGGAAGTGGCTCAGAGTCATTGTCTGACAGTGTCGGGGAGTTATCCTTTCCAAACATAGCTGTACAGGAGGGCGAGGGGTGCTCCAAAAGGACTGTTAAAGAATGGCTTCTCTTGAATTTCAAGGGGGAAAGACTAAAACTGGATGCAGAGACCCCTCCAGCCGGCCTCCTCCTCGTCCTCTCCCCAGGAAGCAGGGACCACAGAACCATGGCCGGCCTCCTTCCTGTCCTTGTCTGCAGAGAACACTTGTCCCTGCAGCAGCTGGCAGCAGCAGCAGCAGGGGGAGGAATGTTATTCTTCTGGGGCTTGATACGGTGTAGGTTTACCAGCTCTGGGGACCACGGGCCCTTCTTTGTGCGCTTAACCAGGGACTTAGTGGTCTTTGTTCGATTTATATTTTAATTATCTGCTAAACTGTGGTTGGGGGGCATGTGGGAAAGAGCGGTGCGGTTTGACCCCAGGCCCTGCCAATCATCCAGTAAGGAGGTGCTGGTGGATAGATAGGGCTGCCTATCTGTCTGTCCTAGTTTATATAATAATAATAATAATAATAATAATAATAAAAATAATAACATAACAGCAACAATGAGAACATCAACAACAACCATAATCAATAATTGTAATCATAATCACAACAATAATCATACAATAATAATAATGATAAAACATGCACATACAGGTACTCCTCACTTAACAACCTAGCTGTTTAACCAACGTTCAGACTTAGGACCAGCTCCCTGACCAGTCTGTATTGTACACTGTGTACAATACCAAGCATCTCATCACCCTTTATACATACACTATAACTACTGTATATACTATATGTATTATATACACTATATACACTATATAGAGGTACTCCTTACTTAACAACCTACCTGTTTAACGACCGTTCAGACTCACGACCAGCTCTCTGACCAGTCATAAGCAGTCCAAGCATCTCATCACCCTTTATACACTATATAGACTTTATACTTTGTGTACACTACATATACTATATACACTATATACACTATATACGCTATATACACTATATATACTATATATACTATATACAATATACACACTGTATACACTATATATACTATATTCACTATTTACACTATATACACTATATAAACTATAATTTAGCCACTGCGGCGGCACAAGCCAGTGTATGATCAGTGCCGGTCCCAAGCCCGGATGAATACAGAGGGTTAGAAAGGGCATCCGGCGTAAAAACCATGTCAAATCAAACATGCGGACAACAAATCTGATTTCTGATCAATGGAGGTCCGGGTTAACAACGATCGCCACTGGTGCCATTAGCCAAGAGGGTGCCAGTGGAAATTGTGCTACTGTCGGCCCAAGGAGAAGAAGAAGAAGAAGAAGAAGAAGAAGAAGAAGAGAAGAGGGGGAAGGCGTGTCCTTAGACAGCAGGAGAGGAAGAAGGGTAGGAGAGTAGAGTTGAGAGTAGGAACTTTGAACGTTGGCACTATGAAGGGTAAAGAGAGAGAGCTGGCTGACATGATAGAGAGAAGGAAGGTAGATGTACTATGTGTACAAGAGACCAGGTGGAAGGGAAGTAAGGCCAGGAGTATCACAGCCAGGTACAAACTGTTCTACCATGGAGTGGATGGCAGGAGAAACGGGGTAGGGATGGTCTTCAAGGAAGAATATTTCTAATTGCCAATCACACTTTTGTATTATGTTTTTGGAATAATTATGTTGACGTTAATACAATATTATAGCTTATATTATTTATAATTTATATTTTTGATACACCACGCACGCTGCTGTCATGGTCTCCTTTTTGAAAATCTCAGGTCCAGAGCAGGAGTGTTTTGGAGGTGACGAGAGTGTCGGACAGAGTGATGAGCATTAAGCTGGAAACTGATGGGGTGATAATGAATGTGGTCAGTGCATACGCTCCCCAAGTTGGGTGTGAGATGGAAGAGAAAGAAGAATTCTTTAGTGAGTTGGATGTAGTGGTGGAGAGACTGTTTAACACCATCCTGGAAAGGGAGAGGATGCCGGAGGAGTGGAGAAGATGTGTACTGGTATCATCTTCAAGAATAAGGGAGACGTACAGAGCTATAGTAACTACAGGGGAATAAAGTTGATCAGCCACAGCATGAAGCTATGGTAATGCATGAGGAAGTCGGGGGTGGCAGAGAAGTAGGTAAGAGTGGTACAGGATATGTATGAGGGCAGTCAGACAGTAGTAAGGTGTGCAGTAGGCGTGACCAAGGCATCAAAGTGGAGGTGGGATTGCATCAAGGATCAGCTCTGAGCCCTTTCTTGTTGCAGTGGTGATGGACAGGTTAACAGATGAAATCAGGCAGGAGTCTCTGTGGACTATGATGTTCACGGATGACACTGTGATCTGTAGCGAGAGTGGGGAGCAGGTGGAGGAGAGCCTGGAGAAGTGGAGGCAGCATTAGAGAGAAGAGCAATGAAAGTCAGCAGGAGTAAGACACAATACATGTGCCTGAATGGGAGGGAGGGTGGAGAAAAGCTGAGAATGCAAAGAGTGGAGGTGGAGAAGGCGGGTTGAGTTCAAGTACTTGGGGTTAACCAGTACACTTAATGACAGAGTTATATATATATATATATGCTGTACATATAAAATATATATATACAGGTTCTCCTCACCTAATGACAGAGTTATATATATATATATATATATATATATATATATATATATATATATATATATATATACTGTACATATACAGGTATATTGGATATGTACAGTATATATATATATAACTCTGTCATTAAGTGAGGAGTACCTGTATATATAAGCATATATATGCAAATCATGTATACACTCAGGAAAATTGGTCTTGTAATCGTTTAGTGTTTTTCGTGCTCATCTTTGTCCAACAATAGTTTGGCCATGTTTTATTCAAATATATTATAATTATTAATTTTCCTAGATTGTAATATATATCTATAAACATATCTATTCAAATTAGCAATAGGATGAAGGAGGCCGGTGTAATGTAAACCCAAATCTATGCACTGCCAAGATAAAAGAGTTATGTTCGCAAATGACAACATCTGGTCATGTAGTCAATGCAAAATCAGATATAATGAATTTTATTTTATTACATTTTTAAGGAACATGAATCTAAAGCCAACTTGAAGAGAATTCCAACTTGGCCCCCCTGGTCGCCCGGCCCCTGGCCCTTTGGCCCTCCGGCCCTCCGGCCCCCCGGCCCCCCGATCCACCGGCCCCTCCCGCTGGCTGTTTGTGATGAATATTAAGTGCTGGTGAGATGATTTGTCCTTGTGTTTGTTCTCCTCAGATACTTCCTCTCTAAGCCTCACATCCCCGGTGGCCCCCCACCGGGAGCCTAATCTGGTCCCAGCGGGGCCCTAACCCCCCTCCACACCAATACCACCACCCCCAACCCCCACCACCTCACTCGGATGAAGACATCCAGTCACCACACAGATCCACTCACACATGTCTGCTATTGTCCCTGCACGGGGGCCCGGGGTCAATATCTGCTTACACACACACACGCACGCACACACGCCCACACACGCACGCCCACACACGCACGCCCACACACGCACGCCCACACACGCACGCCCATACACGCACGCCCACACACGCCCACACACACACGCCCACACACGCATGCCCACGCACGCCCACACACGCACGCCCACACACGCACGCCCACACACGCCCACACACGCACGCCCACACACGCCCACACACGCACGCCCACACACGCACACCCACGCACGCCCACACACGCCCACACACGCCCACACACGCCCACACACGCCCACACACGCACGCCCACACACGCCCACACACACACGCCCACACACGCATGCCCACGCACGCACGCCCACGCACGCCCACACACGCACGCCCACACACGCCCACACACGCATGCCCACACACGCACGCCCACGCACGCCCACACACGCACGCCCACACACGCCCACACACACACGCCCACACACGCCCACACACACACGCCCACACACGCCCACACACGCACGCCCACACACGCACGCCCACGCACGCCCACACACGCACGCCCACACACGCCCACACACGCACGCCCACGCATGCCCACACACGCACGCCCACACACGCACACCCACGCACGCCCACACACGCCCACACACGCACACCCACGCACGCCCACACACGCCCACACACGCCCACACACGCCCACACACGCACGCCCACACACGCACGGCCACACACGCACGCCCACACACGCCCACACACACACGCCCACACACGCATGCCCACGCACGCACGCCCACGCACGCCCACACACGCACGCCCACACACGCCCACACACGCATGCCCACACACGCACGCCCACGCACGCCCACACACGCACGCCCACACACGCCCACACACACACGCCCACACACGCCCACACACACACGCCCACACACGCCCACACACGCACGCCCACACACGCACGCCCACGCACGCCCACACACGCACGCCCACACACGCACACCCACGCACGCCCACACACGCCCACACACGCCCACACACGCCCACACACGCACGCACGCCCACACACGCACGCCCACACACGCACACCCACGCACGCCCACACACGCACGCCCACACACGCCCACACACGCACGCCCACACACGCACGCCCACACACGCACACCCACGCACGCCCACACACGCCCACACACACACGCCCACACACGCACGCCCACACACGCACGCCCACACACGCACACCCACGCACGCCCACACACGCACGCCCACACACGCACGCCCACGCACGCACACCCACGCACGCCCACACACGCACGCCCACACACGCCCACACACGCCCACACACGCACGCCCACACACGCACGCACGCAAGCACGCGCGCAAAATATCATCTTTTATCTAAGAAATGGATTATGTATAATGTATTATATATTGTATGTGGTATATTTTCTTTAAAAAGTATATTTATGCTTGCACACTTTCCTACTTTTGTCAGAATGTGAATTGTTGGCACAGAGGTTTTTTGTTTAATTTGTATTTATTTTTTTTTGTAACTCTTTAGGTTGTTATGGTTTATTGTACTGGATGTATTATCAACTTAGCTTTTAATAATTGGAGATGAAGCATTTGATTGGGGGCTGACGGCGTGGTAAATACTCATCAGGGTCAGTGCTTCCTGCTTCGTGGTTTGTTTGCTTGTTGAACAAGCCGCTCACACATCATCAGATTGAACAGATTTTAAGGACTGATCCTCAGTCTGTGCTGCCTGCTCCTTCCAGCACCTGGTGCAGAGTGCATCATGTCCCAACAAAGACAGACAGACAGACAGACAGACAGACAGACAGACAGACAGACAGACAGACAGATAGACAGACAGATAGACAGACAGATAGATAGACAGATAGATAGACAGATAGATAGACAGATAGATAGATAGATAGATAGATAGATAGATAGATAGACAGATAGATAGACAGATAGATAGATAGATAGATAGATAGATAGATAGATAGATAGATAGATAGATAGACATATAAATCAAGTTATTGTTGTGTTGTTGAAATAGACCTAATTTCTTTTGACGTCCCATCGTTCTGTGTTTTCTTAATGTTCTGTTTGTTGGAAGAAATGAGAGTGGGGGGGCACAAGTTTACAAAAACAACTGTGCATGTCAACTATTAAAAAAGAGCTCTACACACTCACTGCTATGATGCAAATAGAGCTGTTTCCTTTATGGAAGTTGTTGTTATAATAGTCCCAATAGTCTCAGTCTGTGTCCAAGGCTCCCTTGGTCCCCCTTGGTCCCCCTTGGTCCCCCTTGGTCCCCCTTGGCCCCCCCTGGCCCCCCTTGGCCCCCCTTGGCCCGGGCCCTGATCCTGTTTACCCCGCTGCAGCACCGGGGCCCGGACGTGCCCGGGGAGTCGCGGTGCTTCTTAATCGCTGCGGTCAAAGCTCTCGGTCCTCGGGGTCAGGATTACAAGACTGTGTTTGCTGTGGGAGACCCCTGTCTGCACCTCCGCCCCCGTCTGCACCTCCACCCTCTGACACACATCCCAGTGAGACCCACTGCCCTTCCACCCTGCACCACCATCCCCGTCCTCCTTGACCTTGGGCGGCCGTGATGACCCACCTCTCAGCTGACACACTGACCACTGCTCATATTGGAGTCCTGACGACGGACGCTCTGTTGTGTTCATGGGACCTTTTTGGAGATTGGGCTCCACCGTTACCATGGAGATGAACGTGGCGAAGGTAGCCTTAGCCTCAGCAAACAGTGGCATTTGGTCAAATTCAGTTCCTTGTTAGTTTTTTATTCTCCTTCTTTCACCGAAACTGTGAAGCCCCTTTGGTGAAGATGCAGCAATGGCACAACATTTTGGGTTTTTTTTCAGAATGACCCTGTGACCCCAAACCCTTTGACACGCCCTGACAAAGATGTCATCTTTTTAAAGCCATGAAGTCATTATGAATCCTTTAGAATGGTACTTTTGGTGTCTCCTCCTGTTGATTTCCACGGTGCAGAGGGATGGAGGTGTGTTTCAAAAGGGATCTGATGTTTTTAACACAGACTCGAGAATATTTCAATATTCAATAAACCCTTTGTTCTTTCCACTGCCATGTGTCTAGGCTGTTAGAACTCAACTCACGTCAAATTCCAAATAGAGCTGACAGATGCATGCACTAAAAAGGAAGGCTTGTGTTGTGGAACTAAACACGTCTTCACTTTGAGGTCTCAATTCTCTTTTCTAGGAGTGATCTTTCATCGCTCCACTAAGATCCTCTGATCCTCATTACTTTTATTTTCGTCTTTGAAACTCACATTCATTTCAAAATCCGTTCATATTGCATCTATAAGAATAAATAAACACCTTAATATGTGGAATATAATATAATATGAATATAACTTTATTCGGTAACGATATATATTGTATCTACACAAAAATATCTACACATCTGTGCAATATGGAAGTATTGTGTGGTAATAGCTGTTCATCACGCAGTAATACTCCAGTAACAGTAACTTTCACCAATGTCATATTTATTCAAGAATGAATAGATATTCCTCTTCAGAGATGTTCTTATGAGGTCATACTGATATGAATATTCTACTCTCTAAGGGCAACTGTGGTTCTATCGTTGTTCCACTCACCATCTCACAAATACTTCTTTGAATAAACGTTGGTGTTTTGGGTTGGTATAAATGGTATCTACTTGTGTGCTTTCCACCTTATGACTACGTTATACTGTGTAATTAACAGCCTTTAAATGAAACGATAACTGGGCACTCTTATGACATCATCATCATCCTATTGGGCAGTGAAGATAATAACTGTGATCTTTATCAAAATTATCTTAAAAACACGACAGACTGGAGTCATTGTGTCGGTCCGGGAGGTCGATGGGAAATAACAAAAGAGCGACAGAGCGGGGGCGAGGAGATGAGCTCCTGCTATCGACCAGACATAATAACATTAATCTATGGTGTCATTTGCAGCTCTGTTTGCCCGGGCCCCTAATCTGAATTGGGTATTTCGGCGGCGGCCGCTGTCGCCGGCCAGAGTCAAAGCCAAAGGCGCGTGTCGAGGCGCATTCATTGACGGGCTCCTGCACGCCGTTTGTCAACACATCTCCTGGGATCGTGTTCATCTGGATCCACAGCTCCGCCCGGGCCTCCACCCGGGCCTCCACCCCTCCTGTAGACCGATTGATCATTGATCGCTGTTCAAACAGCTCCTGTTGCCTCCGAATGCCAAACGAGTGGCGCTCGGTCCCGGTGGAGAACTTAATCCCACAAAGGAAGGAGCGGCGTCCTCTGCCGACGTCCTGCCATCACTCTGCCATTCAGAGGGCGGGGTCGCTACGCTTTCATCCTAAAACACCGTCACTCCGCCGTTCAGAGGGTGGGGTCACTCCGCCGTTCAGAGGGCGGGGTCACTCCGCCGTTCAGAGGGCGGGGTTGCTCCGCTTTCCGTCCTAAAATACCGTCATTCTGCAGTTCACAGAGGGCCGGGTCACTCCGCTTTCATCCTAAAACACCGTCGCTCTGCCGTTCAGAGGGTGGGGTCGCTCCGCGTTCCTTCCTAAAACACCGTCGCTCTGCCGTTCAGAGGGCGTGGTCGCTCCGCTTTCATCCTAAAACACCGTCGCTCTGCCGCTCAGAGGGCGGGGTCCCTCCGCGTTCCTTCGGTGGCCCGGGTTCTGTGCCGGCGGCTGCATCTTGTGCCTGCACCCGGGGGCTGGTTGTATGTATGTGGTCTCCTGGTGCTTCCTGGGACTGGGTCATGCTCCTCGGGGCCGGGCGTGGGGAGTTCGGGGGGGCTTCGGGGCCCTTCCGCTGCTTGCTTGAACACACCCCAGCACCCTCCTGGTTGCATCCCTCTCCTTTTCTCCCTCATTTACTGACATAACTATGACAGGAAGAGACCACGTGACAGGTTGTAGTTCCAGGTTTCCGGGACCTAATTCACTGTTTTTCAATTCATGTTGTCGTCTGATGTTTATGTTTATGTGTAAATGTTGTTTGTTTCTATGTTTAATTGTCTCACGGTGGTGATTCTCCCTCTTGGAGTAGTGATCAGTTGTTTGAAGAGCCAAACATGGTAAAGAGTTGTCCAAAGAGGGGCTTGGTGGTGGTTGTGTGCTCTGCTCGTCCACAGCTCGTCACAGGACAGAGTTATTGCAGCAGTAGTTGATGATTAAAAGATGAATAAAGAGTTTCATTGCAGGTAGAGAACTCCACTTGTAACTAACTCTGTCCTGAATGCAATGGAACAAATACAAATACTGTGTATGTCCAGCATGCTGACAGCACAGGGTAAGAAAAATAATAATAAAAAAATAGAGGGCGGGGTCGCTCCGCTGCTCGGCGGGCAGGGTCGCTCTGCCTTCCATCCTCAAACACTGTGTTCCTTCTTTCATCTATTTTCCTGTTCCAGGGACAAAGCACAACTTGAAGGAGCAGCAGCGGAGGCAGCTTCAAGCTCCATCAGCTCCAGTCGTTGATAACAACAGCAGCAGGTTTTAATGATGTGTTCTTACTTCATTATGGTCTGTTTCAGAGAGCTTGGCTTTTAATCTATGAGGTTTTTTTACTTTAACTCAACTACATTTCGAGCGCAGTCGCTTGAGTTAGTTTAAAAAAATCTGGGTTTTGTATTTAGATTTGTGTATAACTGTAAATAATAATAATAATAATAAAAATAATAATAATAATAATAATAATAATAATAATAATAATAATAATAACTTTAAATGACCACGACACCCTCCAGGTTCAGCAGAACTTTATCAACTTTATGGATCAATTCAACACTCTGTTATATCAGGACACTGGACTTGACAAGTACTTTTACGTCAGTGTGGTACTTTCACTTTTCCTCGAGTCATTTTGTGATTTGAACTGAAGTAAAAGCTGCGACAGACACGGTGACACAACATGACAACACCACGCCCACCACAATGACATCACAGATGCCGTGACCGCACTGACTCAAGCCACACCCCGTCGGACTCTTTCCCACTCTGATGTTAGAAATGTTCTATTTTCAATCCCAGGAGGACGCTGATTGGACGGTTGAAAGAAGCGATTCAAGACGAATGAATCAGCCCGGGCCACAGGTCGAGAGCCAAAGGTCAAAGGTGACTCAGGGAAAGTGAGGCAGGATGTGTTTTCATGCGGGAGCCTAAAAGGCGCCGTATTAATGAAGTTTGACTTGAATGGACTTGACATTATGTGTGAAGTGTGAAGTTTGTGGGAAAGCTTCATAAATCCAGAGTTGTTTCTGCTCCTCTAGGCCCGTTTTCTATATTAAAGCGTTTAAACTTCTCTGACACCTTGACGGTGAAGAGGATAGGTCAGTCAGTGATTAGCCCAAAGCGACAGAATTTTATTTGTGAGGCACGACACAGGGAATGACATTTAACTTGTTATTATTTCCCAGGAAAGATTATTGATAAATTGTCCATTATTTTTCCCTAAAAGTGAGAGATAAGAGCGCAGTCATTTGCCCCAAAGCCAGAGTGCCACCACTATGCAAAATGACAGCCAATTACCGGGGCCTAGTGTGGGATAATGACTTTAAAATGAATCTTTTGATTGAAATGTAACTGGCTTGGCCCTGGGCAAAGTGCAAAAAAAGATTAAAAAAAAATAGGAGGAAAAGAAAAGGTAGAAAAACAATAAGCGCCGCACAACAGCAGCGCTTCCCCGCATTTCAGTCTCCTCTCTATCTCGTCCTGTTTCTCTCTCTCTCTCGCTCCTCCTCCTCCTCTCTGCAAACAGCTATAGGAGAAAGACAGAGATATGCATATATTGATGAAAAAATTATTAAGGCACAGAGCGCTCGCAGCAAACATAAATTAGCATATTCAGGGTAAATATGCAGACTATTTACGATAATAAGAGCGGATTATTCAATTCAATGAATGTTAAATAGATGAGAAAATGGTATGTGTCTTATCTAGTCGAGGCCTCTATTCATTTTAATCGCTTCCCAATTGAACTCTTCATTTCCTCCTCTCTGAGTTATTGTTCCCATTCCGCCCGGCGACCGTACCTGCGTGGCCGGGGAGATTTCCGCCCGTCAGGTGGTTTCAGAGCCGTCCACCTCATTCGCGGCAGAAATGGAGAAAGTGGACGTCACCCTGGGGCCAGCATCGTGATAAGCCCCTTTTCATTATGCACAGTGGCCGATGGAGAACTCGATTGGGAAGCCCGGTGTGCATAAAGGCCACAACGTACAAGTCACCTCAGATGAAATAAAAACTATATACAGTAGGTCCAAAACAGAGACGCAAAGCCATCTTATTGTGTCCATTTCAGCTTTACTCAGTTGGGGTTTGTCTCTTTCTCTCACACACACACACACACACACACACACACACACACACACACACACACACACACACACACACACACACTCACACACACACACACACAAGCGCACACGCACGCACACACACACAGACACACACACACACACACACACACACACACAGTTCAGTGAGGTCATTACGGTTTTCTGCATTATCGTTCAACTACAAAATGAAGGTTAAAATGTGTAATTTCCACAACGGGGGGGGGGGGGGGAGTGCTAGTCTATCATATTTTGAGCCAAACAATTGAGGAAAGTCAGGTGGAAAATCCAGTTTCAGTACTTTGTAAGTGCTCCATCTTGTAAAAACAAGCCCAATTTGACAGTCATTCTAGTTTTAGGTCTTTATTCCTGTAGGACAAGAAAATACTCTTACAGAGCTATGTACGTACTCTACGGACAGAACAAATAGAACGCAGAGAAAGAAAGCTGGAATACCTGTGTATATATATATACACAGTATATATAAATGACTATTCTTTGTAATTGTAAAGTGTTATGTTATTTATTTTATATCAGCTTCTATTATCTTATATTAAATTGACAGTGTTTCCCTTGAATTCCTCTGAATTTGGTACACACAGCGACTACTGTGCATTAAAGTGTTTCAACTAAATGAGTGTAACTTATGCATATTAGACATAATACAGTCGTAATCCAATATTTATTATTCATATTATTACTGTAATGAGTAAACACTGTCCCAAAATCGACTGGTTTCCTCATTCTCCCTCTAATCTCCCTGTGTCTGGTGGTGTATATAGTGCTTAAACAAAGTCATATCAATAAGAAATGCTATATCTGTGGGAGCCAAGGAGGTGGGCTCTCATGCAATGTGCCGGTGTTTCCAAAACAAATCGATAAATCATGTTTTATCCTTGTTATATGTATGTTTCTCTAATTTTTCACAACTCACAAGCAAGAAAATACAATAACATAAGGAAATTAAATCCATGACAATGAATGCGACTCATTTCACCAGGGAAGGAATTTATATTTAAAAAATCTAGACATGGGTATTTCTATTGTCAATATATGCATGCACCAGTCATTTGGAACACATTCATCCAATAGGGTTTTGGGATGTTTAGTTATTTACTAGACTGAAATCAAAGTTTGACATTACATGATTAAATATACACATCTTCTTTCCAAATGTAATAATTGTTT
>NC_137198.1:317500-327500 GCF_960531495.2 Zeus faber | reverse complement strand
TTGATGGAAGGTTCTGGCGCTTTGATATCCTGAGAGCCTTTCTGCATCAAGGGATTGGGGACGGGGATTCATCATGGCTAGGCTTGCGTTTTAAGGAAGACATCCCTGTGGTCTAAAAAGTACTTCACTTTATTTCTGGCCCGTTCTTGGCCATTTGCTCTCCAAAGGGAACATTAAATTAACTTTTATTCAGACTCTTACAGGGGCCGGCCTTTATTCATGTTCCCCCTCACTTATTGTCTTTCATTCTTCCTCCCTCCTTCTTCCACAGCCTTGGGGAATTGCAGGGAGACCACTGGAGTCATTCTAACAAAGAGGCTCGTTGAGTCTCCCTCTCTGAGACCCCCGGCTGGGACCACGCAAGAGAGAGGGGAGGGGGAGGGCTGATAAACAAAGAGAGGCAAAGAGAAAAATACAAAAACAACAAGCACAACTTGCTCTTCAGCCTCAGAGAACAGTGGCATTTGGGTTCTTCTCGGGGTAAAGGACTCACAGTTGCAGCTTGACTGACAAAGATGCTGACGAGGCAGGAACAGGAGCCTGACGGTGCTGAAGCACGACTGCTGGAGAGATTCTGTTCGGTGAAAACATATTTCCATTGAGTCCTGCTTTTACCTACGTGTGCTGTTGGGCTATTAAAAGGGTTTCAGTTCAGTTCAGCTCTTTATTGTCCCTCGAGGGGAAATATGATTTGCGGTAGAGGGCGAAAATACCAGCACAACATACGGAGGAGAGGACATCGGACGTATTCCATGCAGTGCAAGTCAGGCAATCAGTGTTTTTTTGTTTTTTGTTTCATTTTGGACCATCCACCCTTTATGCTTCAACAATAATGGTTATGTGATGGAATGTGTCTCCATAATGAAATATGACATCAGACCCAGAATCAGGAAAGTAATTTTTATTTTAATAACAGTATTGAATGGAGGGGTTTGCTTTTACCACTGTATTGTTTTCTAATCTTTTACTATTGTAATCTGATTTCTATTGTTTCCTTATTTGTACTTCCAGATAAGTACCACAATATGCACCCCTCTTCTGCCACCGCAGAGCAGTAGTTCCATTGCAAACATCAGTAAGTATGCCATCCAAGTCACTAGTTTCCTGCCATGTGGTCTGATTGCATGAAAAAATAAACATACAGGGTGATTATGATGAAGGGTTGAAGTATGAGCAATTGAAAGAATATGGAGAAAATGAATGGATCCCACTCAAGAAAAATAAATTCAAGCACATGCTTGGCAAAGGAATCATCACTCAACAGTCTCCTCTATCAGGACACGGTGTGTTTCCCCCAGTTTGGCAAAGCCTTTTGAATTAGCGGTGTGCTCTGAAGACCTCTGCTCTGGAAAATATGCTTGTCCCGCCCCTGCCATATGGAGGAGCAGAACCAAGCCTGTGACTCCTCTAGGGTCTGCAGACACAGTTTAAGAAGCACTGCTGCAGGCGTGAGCATGTGTCACTTCCCAGCGCCCTGGCGGGTGATATTTCCTGAGAAGGACCCGGTGCACGCTCATGTTGGTCGTCATTTATACTGTGAGTTACTGCTGATTATTCTCAAGGTAGAGGCTCGTACTGTGCAGTGTATTGCTGATTATTTTCTAATATCCTGCTCCGGTCGACTCATCACCGGTGTCTCTACGATGGAGTCTCTACGTGTGTCTAAACATTATTCCCTTCATCTTAGTGACTGTAACCCTGCGGCCCGGCTCATTAGACGTGATCTGCGGCTGAAGGGTCATTTGAAGGCTCTCCAAACCAATTGAACGCTTCTCCTCCAACTTCAGCTGCGTCACATCTTCCTCGCCCCATACTGTGTTGGTGGCTCCGGTCTCCTAGCAACCGGCCCTCGCTGAGAAGGTGACAGCATTTGAGTGGGCACCCTCACCTCTCTGCGAGCTCCATGACTGAAATACCCCCCACCACCGCCGCTGCCACTACCACCCCACCCTCCTCATCATCCTCCTCCTCTTCCTCATCCTCCTCCTCATCCTCCTCCTTCTAATCATCATCCTCCTCCTCTTCCTCCTCCTACTCATCCTCCTCCTCCTCTTCCTCCTCCTTCTAATCATCATCCTCCTTCTCCTCTTCCTCCTCCTTCTAATCATCATCCTCTTCATCATCCTCCTCTTCCTCATCCTCCTCCTCATCCTCCTCCTTCTAATCCTCATCCTCCTCCTCCTCATCCTCTTCCCACTCCTTCTAATCCTCATCCTCCCCCTCTTCCTCATCCCCCTCTTCCTCCTCCTCCTCTTCCTCCTCCTCCTTCTCTTCTCCTGTTCTTCACCCGCACCCTCTAAGATGCTTCTCAGGCCATCACATATTCCTGCCTTGGCGTTACAATGTCCCCAATGAGCTCAACACATTTCATGTCAGGATATGTGGGAAACTTTATCGCTGCATTGGATCAGTGCATTCATTCCTCATGTAAGTGCAAAGCTGCACCATTGTCTTTGGGCTCTCTAGTTACATTCAAGATTCAAGATGTTTATTTGTCACATACATGTACATAAAAACATACATATATGTAGTGGAATGGCATTGCAACACACACACAGATTATGCACAGCAGGTACTAAGTGAATGATAAAGTGTTATCCTATCTTATCTTACCTTGAAGAAGAATCACCCAGGCCCAATCAGATGATGTCACCACACTATTCTAATTATATAATGAAGTATGATGCTTTATAACTGCCATCCCTCCCGCCCCTTCATTGACACCTATCACCTGTTCCCTGAACCGTCTCTTTCACAACAATGTTGACAATGACAATATGACAATTACCCATAAAAAAGGTGCTGTCATTCCTGTCTCTTTTTTCTTTCAACTGTTCTCCTGCATTTCATTGAAATAACTAGGCTGTACATTCTTAAACCTGTTATAATAATAATAATAATAATAATAATAATAATAATAATAATAATAATAATAATAATATTATTACTTTATTACATATTTTATTTTTTTACTGTCGGACTGCTGATTAGTAATGAATGACTTGAATTAAGTGTACATGAGTGTTTCCCCACTGAGCTGGTGCGAAGCCTGAATTTCCCCTATACCAGGAACAATAATGTGTCATCTCATCTCTTATTTCATCTTATCTCATCTTATCTCATCTCAGCTTATTTCATATTATCTCATCTCTTGTTTCATCTTATCTCTTAGCCCTGTTCTAATATAATCTCATCTCATCTTATTGTATCTCTTATTTCATCTTATCTCATCTCATCTTATCTTATCTTATCTAATCGTATCCCTTATCTCTCATCTCATCTCATTTTATCTTATCTCATCTCTTGTCTCATACATCATCTCATCTTATCTCATATAATTTCATCTCATCTTAGCTCATATTATCTCATCTGATCTTATCTCATCTTATCTTTTATCTTATCTCTTATTTCATCTTATTTTATCTTAGTTAAACAGATGAAGGATTTGGCAATGAGCACTGGCTTTTTGGCCTTCTTGGCTGACTATCTTATCTTATTTTATCTTATCTTATCTTATCTTATCTTATCTTTCATCTTACCTTAGCTTATCGTATCTCATCTCATCTTACCTCCTCTTATATCGTCTTATCTCATCTCATCTTATCTCATCTCATCTCATCTTATCTCATCGTATCTCTCATCTCAGCTCATTTAATCTAATCTCATTTAATCTCATCAAATGTTATCTAATCTTATTTCATCTAATCTTATCTCTCATCTCGTCTCGTCTTGTTTTGTCTCATCTTATCTTGTCTCATCTTATCTTGTCTTATTTCATCTCATCTCATCTTATCTCTCGTCTCGTCTCATCTTATCTTATCTAATATTATCTTATCTTATCTAATCTTATCTCATCTTATCTTGTCTAATCTTATTTTATGGTGTATTGAGGAGGCGTTTCAAACCGCCCGCCCATTTCTCTGCCCACAGTGCACGCAGACTCCCTCACATGAGGGTTGGCTGCAGCTTGCAGCCACACACAGATAACGTGACGTGATGCGTTGACGCTGAATGGCAGCAGTTGAAATAGCGCACCTGGCAGTGCGCGCTCCCACTCGCAGCGCTTCAGCACGACGGGCCTGCGGACAGCTCTCAAGGGGTGACACGCTTTTCGCAACTTTTGGGTCTTTTTCATTTCCATTCAAAGTCACTGGAAAGTGGAAACATGAATGTGGAGCGATCGAAGAATTTGTCGTTTTTTGATTTCGTCGGAGGAATCCAACTTCTCCAGGACGAGGGGAGCAAAACGGCCGTCCCCGTGATCCTGATCGGACTCTGCGTGTCCGGGGCTGTGGGGAACCTGCTGGTGCTGCTGATCTTCCTGCGGGACTTCAGGAGCGGCAGGGGGTCCGAGGTGAAGGCTCTGCTCTGCTGCGTGGCTTCCACGGACCTGGTGATCCTGGTGCTGTGCGCCCCGGTGCGCGCCGTCACCTACTACAAGCAGAGCTGGACCCTGGGCGGATTCGTGTGCAGCACCACGGACTGGTTCCAGCACTCCTGCGTGGTGGCCAAAACTCTGATGCTGGCCACCAGCACCAGGGCCAAGCACAACCTGGTGTCCAGCACCGCCAAGGGACCCCTGTTCAGCCGGGCGTGGATCCACGGAGCGCTCGCCTTCATTTGGGTCGTGTCCATGATGTTCCCCGTCCCGCTGATGCTGTTCGCCTCCCTGCAGCTCCGTGGAGAGGAGTCCGACCTCTGCGTGTCCGAGACGCCGGTGTGCGCGGCTGACTTCATGAACCTCTTCTACAAGATCTACCCCACTGCAACCTTTGCCCTCCCCGTGGTTTTCACCCTGGCCTATCACATCAAGACCCTGCACCGGGCGGTGAACCGCGTCCCCAGCCCGCAGCAGCACAGCAAGGTCACCCTGGTTCTGCTGTGCGTCAGCGGCGCAAACGCCTTCATGCTCCTCCCGGAGTGGAGCACTTTCACCTGGATCAGGCTCGGATACAACAAGCCCCCCGTGGGCCTAGTCATCTTCGGACAGGTCCTGCTTTACGGTTGCAGCGCCGCCCTACCGGGCATCCTGATGGCCATGTACGACGACGTGCGCCAGGGGTTGGTCAACATCTGGTTCGCGGTCACGTGCAGGGCCCCCAAGCGCGTCCCCGCCGTCAGGTGCCCCACAAGGGAGGGCAACGGGGCAGAGGTTGTGGCCAACTCCCAGGAGAAGACCATCCCCGACGTGGAGCACTTCTGGACGGGGCGCCGCAACACGCACGTCGAGGAGGACCAGGACCCGGTTCCGTGGGAGAGGGAGGAGAAGATGTTATAACACGGTGCCATTGGATGTGTGTTTTATAGGTCGAGCAGAGGGATTTGTTATCAGTTGCTGTTGTGTTGTCAATATACGCTGTAGATTGATTGGTTAAACTTAAACCTGTACAGTACTGTGTTTGTTGCAGAGGTGGATAAAGCTCCAGATACATAAAGTAAAAGTCTAGCCTCCGGGGTTTTGCTCCAATCCACATGGATTCCTATTTGGATTCCTAGGTTTCCACCTCTGCCTTGTTGTTATTCTTTTTTTTTATAAACCTCCATTTCTATAGATAGCAACTCTTTGAATGTTGTTTTAACCCAATGTATTTGGCAGCAGCGCTGTAATTTGACCACCTTTGTTGTCACACAAAGCAGGAGGTGTAAATGTATTTGTACATATTTGTTATACTTGAGAATCAGATGTTGTGATGGTTTGTGGCTCATGGGATGGATAATAAAATCTTACTGCGGTTGAGTGATCTCTCTTTTTTTTGCCCCAATCCCTTAAACACAGCCCACCTTAATCAAGCATAAAATACATCTCAGCAAAGCAGCAAAGCTCTCCATTTAATTTTAAAACATTATGAGATGGCATGCACTGCAAAATGCCTTAAATTAAATCTGCAACTAATCCGGACGTAGCGTGTATTTTAGATCATGTCAGCAGTCCACAGAATTTAGAGCACAGGTGATATCAGCATATAAACACAAATAGATATACTGCTTCTTGCAGTCAAAATAACTGCAGGACATAAAGGTAGCCAGTATAGAGTATAAATCAGAGCAGGTTGTATGCTTTACTGACCATCAGGTACAGTACAGTATATAAGAGGTACAATGTATTTGAAGTGCATGTTTTGTGTTATAATTTTGTTTTTAATCATGAATGAAATGGCAAATATTTAAATATTTTATATTGTATATATTTATATATTATTAAATAATATATATTGAAATAAGGATTTAAAATACCAGTTGGGTTTAAAGTGAATATCCTTTGTATTGCAAAGACATCCAGTAAGTGAACGCAAACAAAACATGTAATATTGTATTTGACGTGTTATTTATTATTTGGATAAACCTCTGGAATAGAACAGTGATATTTATGATGGTCTCCCAACACTGTGTCTACGTTGATAAAGCGGTTTTTCAGCCTACATTGTACACAGTATATGTTTGTGTCTATTTTTAACCAAAGACGGTTTAATGGTGTAACCTTTTAAAAGGTTTTGAGGGATTGTGTGCTTTGAGTTGTCTCTGTTTACGACCAAACAAGCAGCCCCCCTGTGGCTCGGCTGCCCGGTATAAATCTGACATTTTAGAGGGCTAGGGTGAGAAAAGAGGTCAAAGATCATTACATAGAAAGCAAATCCACTCAGGGTTGTCAGCTCCTGCAGACATTCTCTATTTATGGCCAGTGAGTCATAACTTTGACATCAAAATAATATATAATTTCAATCTGATTACACTCTTCAAAATACTGTCAGATATGACCATAATTATGGATCTATGAAACCCTACGATGACCGTCACCATGGTCTTCACCTTGAGTGAAGCCACCCTTCTACCTATCTTGGTAGTGACTGACCTTAAGAGGCTGGACCTACAGTCTATAAAGCATCTGGTGAACATGCCTCTTCCTCTTGCCTGGAACGTTGTTCTGAGCGACAAGAGATGGTGACAGTCATCGCTCAGTCTCATAGATCCATAGTTATGGACATAACTCACAATCTATTTTGACCTCACTATGACTGTCACCACGGATGAGCCATGCCACCATTGTCGCGGGTAACAGAAGATTCCACCACCTCGTCAACCCACTCCGCAGCCGACATAAAAATCGTGGGGTTGATTGCTGTGGACCTCACGTTGACCCTATCAAATCTAGAAAAAGTGCATGGAGTACTCTACGATGCAGCCGCACATATATCCACAAGAGCAACCCCCTTTAAAGCAGCCCAAAAAGTGGCCACACTGCATGTGGAGTGAGCCAGCAGACCCCCAGGGACTGGGAGACCCTGGCTGGAGTAGGCCTGAGAAATCGTCTCCACCAGCCAGTGGAATGCATGCTGCTTAGACAACATGAGGCCCAACTGATTACTGGCATTACTCACACAGCTGAGTGTGTGCCTGCCTCAGCGGCCATGTACAATCAACGTAGGCTTTCAGTGTCCTTACCAGACTCAATGCATGAAGAGCCACTCCCCCTTGGTGAGCTGGATCAGGGCAGAATGCCTGGCCTCAGTTCTAGAGAGAGGGACAGAAATGGGGCCAGGCCCACAACTGCATGACAGTTGGCTTCAGATGCCAGATCTGTCCCCACACCTGAGAAAGAGAGTCTGCCCTGAGCAGCAAGGGCCCAGGCGAAGGAGCAGCAGAAACCTGGAAATGTCTCCCTGGTTGTGGGGCCACTAACAACACCCCTGATGATTCCATTCAGCACATAGGGAATCAATGGCAGTGGGTGAAAAGTGTATAGTTATGCCTTCAGCCACTCTGGAGACAGAGGATCCAGGCCCAAAAGACTGCTTGGATGCCTTGGGGAAAACACCTCTGGCAATTGGTTGTCTCCCTGGATGTGAAGAGATCCGCCTGGGCTATGCCAAAGCCAGTCCACAAACTCACCACCACCTCTAGGTGCAATCTCCACTCAACCAAGAGAGGCCCGGACATGGAGAGAAGGTCTGGTGCCTGGTTCAAGATTCATGATTCAATATTCAAGAGGTTTATTCGTCACATACATATACATACTTTCATGCATATATGCAGTGAAATGTCAATGCAATGCACCTGGTGATTACACACAATGTGTCTGAGACTGAACACAGTAGCTACCTGGGGTTCAGCACCCCAGGTACATAAACTGTCTTAAATGAGGCCAGACACAAGAAGGCCCAAAACAGAGGCCTCTGTGCCACCTTGAGGAAAGGCCGAGACTTTTTGTGCCTCCTTGATGATTGACATGCCACACAGTGGAAGAATTTTCCATCCTCACAAGGACCTGCCTGCCATGTATGAAAGTGAGAAGAACCCTGAGGGCCACATACACTGCTCCACAGCCTGTCCAGGAGGCATCTGTAGACAACAGCATCCTCCTCAAAGGCAGATTGCCTCAGGGGCATCTTGTAATCCCACCCTGGGCGCAGAGCTTGCTGACACAACTGTGTTATCCAGAGCTTCACCCGTCTGTCCTTCTGTGGATGGAGGTTGAAAGCATTCAGCCACCTCTGCAGGGGCCAAACCCTGAGAAGACCCAGCGCCACTACTTAGCACCACCACTGCCGTCCATATGAACCCCAGGAGTCTCTGGAAGTGAACCTGTTCCAGGCGTTTGCCAAGGCGAAAACCCTTGCCACTCTCTGAGGCATAAGAGATGCCTTCATTGTGAACAAGTTCAGGCAAAGTCTCAAAAAGTTTGTCTCCTGCCTCGGCTCGAGGTTGCTTTTATTCAAGTTCACCTTGAAATCGAGGTACTGGATATGGCACAAGACTTTCTCTGTGTCCCGCACGACCTGTTCACGAGATGGGGCGCAGACCGGCCAGTCGTCTAGGTATGGCAGGATCTTTATGCCTGCCCTCAGGAGTGATGACAGAGCGACCGCTACCACCCTGGTGAAAACCCTTAGAGACAGGAAGAGACCAAATGGAAAGACCTTGAACTCATAAGTCTGCCCCCGGAAGGCGAACCGCAGAAACTGTCAATGTTCCCAACAGATGGGGATGACCACATGACCAAGGTCACTGGAATCAGGGATCGGGAGCTGCAACAAATCAGACATCAACATCACGCCACACGCAGTGACTGGAACAATTAACAGCGTCTCCAACTAATAGACTAAATTAACAGGCAAAATATTTTCTAAAAATGCCTCAGTGCCTCAGTGCAGCTATGGTTAATGATAAGTGACCAGAGCCCTCATTGCATTTGGTGGGCAGGGGTATTTAGCGCCCCCTAGAGGGCATCAGCTGTCTGGGGAGGGGAGCGGGGTGGTGGGGGGCACAGAGGAGGTTGCTTCCCTTATGCTGGTGTTGTTATGGTAAAATGATTAAACTGAAGGGAGGGAGGAGGGGTGTCAATGATCGTGGGTAATTGCTTGGTTATGCACTGTACGGTTTTTGTCTGGACTGTCTGCAGGGCGGGGAGCTCTGGATGATGACTGTGACCAATGGATGAGTTATTGTTGTACTTTGGATTTCTTACGCTGTCATTCTCCGCTTGATATTGGCAAGTGGTCAGCAAAACATTTCCGTGTGTCGAGAAATTAGAATTTGTCCGCGACGTTCAGGGGTTTCGGCGTTAAAGCCTGTGATAAGTTCTTGTAGGTTGGACTCCCATAAAAAAACATGTCATGATGAAAGCCGACAGGGAAAACGTTTCAGCTACAGAAAGTCAATCAGGTTCTGTAATTTTGGGATGGACGGACTTCATGGGCAGCACTTACCACCCGTGGCCGGCCCAAAACAGCCCTCTGGTCAATGTTGATTTCCTTTTTGAAGAGTTTCACTACAGGCCGAGCTGAAAACACAACAGATCTTGAAAACTTTGGAGGTTGGAAATTAGAAGTTCTAATCTGATAGACACACTGTACGACTGAACCAAAAATAAATAAATATTTTTTAAATGCAGCCGGAAGAGACTGACAAAATGTAACTGGGTGAAATGTGTACAACTTGCTTTGCACGTCGCTGAAAGCCAGAGAAATCCACCAATCCTCCGATGCAGAGTCATTGCTGCTTC
>NC_137198.1:190000-315000 GCF_960531495.2 Zeus faber | reverse complement strand
TTCCTGCCTATAATGTACTCAGTGAAGTTCGGACGAGTAACATAACTTTTTATTAATTGTCATCAAATCAATAATCATGAATGTACCAGAGAATAAAAGTGATGCTGATTCTGATCGACATTTACAGTACATCTCCAGGGCTGTACAGTAGCTGACCGTCTTACTTGGTGTGCGGAGAGCACCACCCTGTGGTCAAAAAGGGTACCGCCCTAGAAGTGTTTTGTCTCATGTCAGGACTTAAACATTCATGATTTTCCAAATCAGCTGCTTTGGAAATATGCAGGTTGATTTTTTTCACTATTTTTGTATGAGTATAGTAAATCTATACACGTCACTGTACATTCGCATTGTACCCCAGTAGTTCCCAAGCTGGGGTCGGCGGCCCCCTTCCTTCCCCCCGTAAAGGAATTGCAGTTTTTATATGTTTTTGTTTGTCTGTACTAAAAATATGAACTCCCCATTCACTAATGTAGTTGAATTATATTTTAGTTGTGAGGTTTGTGCTATTTGTCAGCAAGGTTTAGGATAGATGGTATTTGCCTGTATCCTGTGCTCCACAGTCTGTACAACAATTTATTATCGGCAGATAATGTACATTATTTATATAATGTTTCATATATTTGTTTATTTATTTATTTATTCATTCATTCATTCATTATTTGGGAAGTTTGGGAGCCCATTTTCGAACCTATTGTTTTCCTCCATCGTAGTCGTAAATGTTTCTAGGTTTCTGTTGCTGTTTTTTTTTTATAATGTTTTTACTTATGAATCCCTTCATGTCACATATAAAAAAAATATATATATGTATATATTTACACACACACACACACACACACACACACACACACACACACACACACACACATATATATTTATATATATATATACAGGTACTCCTCACTTAACGACAGAGTTCCGTTCCTACAACCAGGTCGTTAAGCCTGTTGGGAGGACCGATGTTATTTCACGGTAAGGGGGTGTGGCTGGTTTGTATAGTGTATATAGTATATACAGTATAGAGAGTATATATAGTATATATCGTATATATTGTATATATATTGTATGTAGTGTTATTTAACGGTAAGGGGGTGTGGCTGGTATATATAATATATATATAGTGTATATAGTATATATAGCGTTATTGCACAGTAAGGGGGCGTGGTGATTGCGAACGCTAGTGTAGTGAATACTGACAGAGGTATCGAGGTAACGAGACTGAGACTGAACAATGAAGCGATGAGATGTACAGTGTATATAGAGCATATAGTATATATAGTATATATAGTGTATATAGTATATTTAGTGTATATACAGTATAGTGTATATCGTATATACAGTATATAGTGTATATAGTGTATATAGTGTATACAGTGTAAATTGTATATACAGCATATATAGTTAATATAGTGTATATAGCATATATACTATATATAGTATATGTATTATTTATATATAGTGTATATAGTATATATGGTGTTATTTAACGGCAAGGGGGCGTGGCTGGTATATATGGTATATATAGTGTATATAGTATATATACTTTATATAGTAGATATAGTATATATAATGTTATTTAGTAAGGGGGCGTGGCGTGGCGATTGCAAACGCTAGTGTAGTGAATTCTGACAGAGGTATCGTGGTAACGAGACTGAGACTGAACAATGAAGCGATGAGATGTACACAGTGTATATAGAGCATATAGTATATATAGTATAAATAATGTCTATAGTATTTACAGTTATATAGTGTATATTGTATGTATAAATAATGTCTATAGTATTTACAGTTATATAGTGTATATTGTATGTAGAGTGTATAAAGGCTGATGAGTTGCTTGGTATTATACAGACTGGTCAGAGAGCTGGTCGGAAATCTGAACTGCTGTTAAACAGGTAGGTTGTTAAGTGATGTGTACCTCTATATAGTATAGTGTAAACAGTATATATAGTGTATATAGTGTATATAGTGTGTATATAGTTTATATAGTATATATAGTGTATAATATACATTAAATATACAAAATATGATAATATATATGTCGAGCTCTAGTGCTGAGGTTGCTGTGTAGTGTATCACTGCTCGTATTGTAGTATTGCAACTTGGACTACTGGATTGACTCTGCACATTTCACTGCTATTTGCTGATCTGCCAACAAGCTTGTGTTCCAGACACACCCCCTATTCAGGTAAGTCCTCTCTTATGTGGGCCTGCTCTTAGCCAGGTGCAACCCTAATCACATGAGCAGCTGTATTCTATCACCTATTTATGGTCCTGCCCTTGAAGCGTGAGCTTCAAGCGTTGGCCCATTTGTAGTCGCTCTCGTGTGAAGACGCACGTCTACCTCTGCACGTCAACCGAAGCAAGGACACCGAACAAGGCAAACCCGCCTTCTTTCTCTCACTCCATACAAAATGTGCTACTACCGCATCCCCACAACTTCAAGGTCACCCAGAAAGCCTCGTTATACCATACGCCGATGCAATCCGGGTAACCTCAGGTCCCTGCAGCAAACATCTTCTGCAAAGACCTCCTTCTCTGTTGGCTTGTGGAATTGTTGATCTGCAGTTAACAAGGCAGACTTCATTTCTGGTCATGCCAACCACCTCTCCTTGGAGCTCCTTGCTCTCACTGAGACATGGATTAAACCGGAAGATAGCGCAACCGCGGCTGCACTCTCCACTAACTACTCATTCTCCCACACATCCAGACCATCTGGCCGTGGTGGTGGGACTGGCCTACTTATTTCCAACACATGGAAATTTAATCCACTGCTGCCTTTAAACAACTTTGCCTCCTTTGAATATCACGCCGTCTTGGTGACTGCTCCGGTGAAAGCCTATGTGGTCGTCATCTACCGTCCACCAGGACAACTAGGTGACTTCCTACATGAGCTTGACACCCTGCTGTCATCAATTCCTGAGCATGTGTGTCCCATGCTCGTCCTCGGAGACATGAACATCCACTTGGACAGCGCGAGCTCGGCTGACTTCCTGTCTTTGGTTCGCTCGTTCGACCTAAGACAGATCCCGACTCCACCGACTCACAAGGCTGGCAAAGAGCTTGATCTCATTCTTGCTCGGAGCTGCACCACGGACAACCTAAGGGTCACTCCTCTTCATCTCTCTGACCACTTCTTCATCCACTTCAATGTCCAGCTACCAAAACAACCCCCCACCTCCCCACCCATGGTTACTATCCGCCACAATCTCCGCAACTTGTCTCCCACCCACTTCTCCTCTGTGCTCTCCTCTTCTCTTCCACCCCACGGCACTTTCTCCTCTCTGCAGGTAAATGATGCCACTGACTCTCTCTGCTCCACCTTGAGCTCATGTCTGGATATCCTGTGTCCACTATCCACCAGACCTGCTCGTTCAACCCAGTCGCACCCTTGGCTGACTGACACCCTCCGGACAACGCGCACTGACCTCAGAGCAGCCGAGAGGAAATGGCACAAATCCAAAACAATTGAGGATCTTGCAAGCTCCCAGACACTGCTGTCCTCCTTCTCTTCCAGCATCACTGCTGCCAAGAAGGCCTTCTTCAACGATAGGATCAACGGTGCCACAGACACACGTAAGTTATTCGCCACCTTCAAGTCTCTGCTCTACCCTCCACCACCTCCCCCAGCTACTAACCTCACTGCTGACTGCCTTGCCTCCTTTTTGACTAACAAAGTGGCAGCCATCAGCAGCCGATTCACTAAACAACTTACTCACAACCTGTCTCCTCCAGCCCTAGGCTCATCGTTCCCTGGTTTTACCCCCCTCGCTGAAAGTGAGGTATCTAAACTACTAACATGTAGCCGTCCTACTACCTGTCCGCTAGATCCGATCCCATCTAACCTCCTTCAAGCCATATCACCGACAATCACCCCGGCAATCACACATATGATTAATTCTTCCCTAACTTCCGGCACTTTCCCTTCCGCTTTCAAAGCGGCTCGGGTCGCAGCACTGCTCAAAAAACCTTCACTCGATCCCAATCAAGTAGAAAACTATCGGCCGGTCTCTCTCCTCCCATTCCTTTCCAAAACCTTAGAGAGGGCGGTCTCTAGACAGGTTACAGAATACCTGTCAAGAAACAACCTTCTTGATACACTTCAATCTGGCTTCAAAAGTGGTCACTCCACTTAAACAGCCCTGTTGTCTGTGACAGAGGCCTTAAAAACTGCTAGAGCTGCTGCCAAATCCTCGGTTCTCATTCTGCTTGACTTATCAGCTGCTTTTGACACTGTCAACCACAGCATACTCCTGTCCATACTCTCAAGTGTGGGCATAACGGGCAGTGCACTTTCCTGGTTCGAATCTTACCTCACCGGGTGCTCGTTCAGTGTGACATGGCGAGGCCAGCTGTCTGTGCCTCACCACCTCACCACAGGGGGGCCCCAAGGCTCGGTGCTAGGACCCCTCCTCTTTGCCATATACACCACCTCACTGGGCCCCATCATCCGCTCACATGGCTTTTCATATCACTGCTATGCGGATGATACTCAACTCTATCTGTCCTTCCCGCCCGACGACCCCACTGTCTCGACGCGGATCTCGGATTGTCTCGCTGACATATCCACATGGATGAAGGATTATCATCTTCAACTAAATCTGGCGAAAACGGAACTGCTGGTCTTCCCGGCAAAACAAGGTATTTATCACAACATTGATATTAAAATCGACTCTCTATCTCTTGTTCCTACCAAGGCTGCAAGGAATTTTGGCGTCATTATTGATGACCAACTGACATTCTCGGACCATGTTGCCGCCGTCTCCCGGTCCTGCCGCTTCGCACTATTCAACATCCGAAAAGTCAGGCCGTCCCTGAGCCAATATGCCACTCAACTGCTGCTACAAACCTTGGTGATGTCCCGTCTCGACTACTGCAACGCTCTCTTAACAGGCTTGAGGCCTGTGCGGTGAAGCCACTGCAGATGATACAGAATGCGGCGACGCGACTGGTGTTCAACCAGCCAAAGAGGGCACATGTCACTCCGCTGCTCACCGAGCTCCACTGGTTACCTGTAGCCGCTGGCATCAAGTTCAAGTCTCTTATGCTGGCCTACAGAGTGATTGCTGGGAACACTCCCGCCTACTTAAATGCTCTTGTAAAAGCACATGTTGCCCCCCGGATGCTGCGCTCTGCCGGCTATACAGCCATGGCAATCCAGGCTATTCTCATTTGTAGTTCCACGTTGGTGGAACGAGCTGCCAAAAATGACCAGAGCGGGGACCTCCCTCTGTCTTTAAGAAGCACTTGAAGACCCAGCTCTTCAGTGAGGACCTCCTGTCCTAACCTACAATTACTTAGCACTACCTTGCAGTATTTATTGTTACACTAATGTTGTTGTTACACTAATCTCTGTCGCAATGTAGCTTGAATGTTATTCTCCCTTGTAAGTCGCTTTGGATAAAAGCGTCTGATAAATGACTAAATGTAAATGTAAATGTATGTATGTATGTATGTATATATGTATATAATGTCATGTAATTTACACTTGTATATATAGTGTATCAAGTGTATATATAGTGCATATAGTATATATAGTATATATAGTGTATAAAGTAGATATAGTATATACAGTGTTATTTCACAGTAAGGGGGCGTGGCGATTGCGAACGCTAGTATAGTGAATACTGACAGAGGTATCAAGGTAACGAGACTGTGAATGAAAAAGGTGAAGAGATGTGTACAGTGTATATAGTATATACAGAATATATAGTATATATAAAATATATAGTGTATATAGTGTATATAGTATATATAGAATATATAGTATATATAAAATATATAGTGTTTATAGTGTATATAGTTAATAAAGTTAATATAATGTATATCGTGTATATAGTGTATATAGTGTATATAGTATATATAGTATATATAAAATATATAGTGTATATAGTAAACATAGTGTATATAGTATATATAGTATATATAAAATATATAGTGTATATAGTGTATATAGTTGTAATACCTGTATATAGTATATATAGTACATATATATATATAAATATATATATTAAGAATTAAGAATTCAGAATTAAGAATCTTTATTTGTCACATGACCGCACTACAACACATGCATATATATATACACACAGACATACACATGCTTTTTGGGGTGGTGGCCGGTGAAATGGTTCCTCAAGTGTCCATCGCTGCTCACACCATGATGTGTGCATGTTTTTGGGTGGGGGTCCTTACTGACTGAGAACATGCAAACTCCACACAGAAAGGCTCCTATTTGGGTGCGTGTGCGTGTGTCTTAGAGCAGTTTCTCAAATGAGGGCACTGCAGGGGGTACTCCGAAAATAAACATTAAATGTGTTTAGAAATATTGGTTGAATATAATGTTCAAAAAACACATACAGTACATCACTCATGTTCGTTTCCTTTTCTTCTTCTCTTAATGCCAGTGAGGGGCCTCCACCCAGCTGAGGGGGGGATGAGGCCACCACGCTTCCCATTGGTCGGCCGCTTTGACGGACAGGCCTGTCAGCGGCGGCGGGGGGCGGGGTGGGGCGGCGGGGGGGCGGGGCCAGATGTGCGCAGGTTCACGCCCTCCCCCCAAAAAACCGGGCCACGGTGCGCACGCGCATTGTGTGCGGGAGGCGCGGAGCTGCGGGGCTGAGGTGCGGGGCTGAGCTGCGGGGCTGAGGTGCGGGGCTGAGGTGCGGGGCTGAGGTGCGGGGCTGAGGTGCGGGGCTGAGGTGCGGGGCTGAGCTGCGGGGCTGAGGTGCGGAACATCCGGCGCCAAAGGTGAGATTGAGTTGTTTATTATTCTTATGTGAATCATTTTCTGGTGTGTGTCTCCAAACATGGCGCACGGCGGCGGTTTTATTACCGCTCGTGTCGTGTTCAAGTGTTGACGACAAACTAGTTGTGTCGTGGAAACAGTAATAATACGTACACCGATAAAAGTCAACTACAATTATAGATCATGTAGATGTGTGTGTGGGATGTCTTTGCATATATACTGTATATATACACCATTATTATTATTATTATTATTATTATTATTATTATTATTATTATTATTATTATTTCTATCTGACAAACAACATTTACATTACATTTAGTCATTTATCAGACGCTTTTATCCAAAGCGACTTACAAGGGAGAATAACATTCAGCTACATTGCGACAGAGATTAGTGTAATAACAACATTGGTGTAACAATAAATACTGCAAGGTGGTGCTAAGTAAAACACATCTCTTGTTGTTTTTAAATTATTGTGATTTCAGTTAGAGGTTAACCTAACCCTAACTGTCATGGTGGAGTGACCCATAACACTACTACTACTACTACTACTCATAATAATGATTATATTAATGATTATACAACTACTACTATTACTACTACTACTACTGCTACTACTACTACTAATCATAATAATAATAATAATAATAATAATAATAATAATAATAATAATAATAATGATACTACTACGACTACTAATACAACTACTAATAATAATATTTGTAATAATATTGCAAGCAGCATATGATGTTTACTTCAATCTCCTCCCTGGCTGCTCTAAATACCCTCGCTGTCTTATCTCCTAAACCATTTAAGAGTAGTTTTACCTTGTCTGAAATCTGATCCGTGGTGTAAGAACTACCAGGGTTTGCTGCCAACAAAAGGCTCTCACGACCTGCTGCTTTGGAGGGCACAGGTTTGCATGAACGCCCTTGGGCCAAGGTGCTTTCTCCCCCTTCATTCATATGTCATCTCTCACCACGCTAACGTAGGGGCATGGCTGCCAGTATTAGATTTTTGAATTTGAAATGATTATATCCAGTGACACAAACCTCAACGATACACTTTTACCTGAAACAGCCTCTTGTTGGGCTCATTCAAGCCACAGGTAGGAGACTTTGCTCCTTTGACGCCGGTCACCTAACCTCTCATGAGGGCAGTTAGTGAGTAGCCTGCAACCCCTCAGGATTAATGTAAATGTTAACACGCTCCTGACGGTGACATGCACTTGCTGTAGGGCAGGTGTTGACTTTGAGATCCTGTTAAAGAATTTGACCCCAGCTGAGCTTAACCGGGGATTATTTCAGCTGGCCTGTATAAGTATAAACAAACCAAAGGGGTTTTAGAGTGTATCCAATACAAAGGAGCTTATGCTGCCTTTTCTATTCTACCTTGAAAGGCGGTCATCCATGAAAGAGAAACAATCTCTTATTGCACTGTCCACGCCACCAAACTGCCTCAATAATAGTCTGTAGGTCATTAATCAGTCACTGAACAGGGCCTGTTCAACCTTTATGGACCCAAATTAGCCTCTGATGTAACTCAATGTTCATTTTGCATTCGAGTTGGGACCTGCGCTAAAGTATATTTACTGGGAAACTGTGTGAGCTGCCTACAGATCGGTCCCAAGTCTATCCAATAAAAAAACAAAACAATTGATGTGCTGTGCCAGCTCATCTGCAGTTTCACTTTCATTTTGCCTTGTCATGGACAGGGGCTGAAAAATCCCCCCCCAGTGTTTTAGCATTTTTTCATGTCTTCGCAAATAATGTTTCATCATTGCATTTTCTGTATAGTCGTCCATATTTTTTTCAGAAATTTCAAATGGAGGGGAATTCCTAGTAGGGTAGTCCCTAAAATGACACTCAAAAGCTATATGTGCCTTCAGTATGTCATTACTGCCATGCCCACTAGAGGCTGTCTGAGAAGCCAGGCTTGTGGCTGAGCATTGGATATTTCATGCTTTTCTTTTTTTAACTTTTCTTTTTGTAGAGAGCAGTTGAAAGAAACGGGAAATGGGGGGTAGAGAGAGGGAGAAACATGCTGCCAATGAGCGCAGGCTGAACTTGCACCCGGGGCGCTCCAGGCATTTTGCCTACATGGTACGCACGCTTACTCAGCTGAGCCACCACCACGTCATGTGAGTGGTGCTTTTCTGCGGCTGTACACAATGTAATACATTGATTCAAGTCACATTTTTGGACAAATTATTGATTTCAGCACTAGAAGTTGAGCATTTCCAGCTCTTGGCAAAAAGTGGTGTGTGATTATCCAAACTCGCTCTCCCGCTCGGCGTGAGATAAAACTTTTTTTCTTCATCCTCATTGTGCCTGATTGTGACTGGGCAACTACAACCTTTTGACTATAATTGTTTTGATGAAGGCAGCAATCCCTATTGAAAAACCTTTTAAAAAAGTTTTAGTGGTGTTCCTATGGCCTGACGTTCACTTCCAAACCACACCGTTACTTTCCACGATGGGTAAAGCTGAAGTGCAGCACAGGGAGTGACACTTGAAAGATACTTGGTAATTGGATTTAATTCAATTTTTGTCTTTTTTTTTGATCGCATCTTTTAATTCACTGTCTTTCTTGCCTCATGTGTGTCCTCGCAGATGTCGTATATCAGTGATAAACTTTTTGATGGCTATCTGAGGAAGAATATGGCAATGATGGCGACTAAGGTGAAATCAAGAGAAATTGTGCCCCACCTGTCGTGCTTGACTCTCTCCGACCGGGTGAGTTTTGTTCAGTGTTGGTGATGTCGTCTTCTTTTACTGCATGTTTTATATATGGCTGACATGTCATTATAAGGGTAATTAACAGTGGCTATCATAGTAATGAGTGTCCCACATGTACTCAAATAAAACTATTTGTATTTGAAAGTAATATAAAGTCATTATGTGTTCTCATTGTGATTGGCGTCAATAACTGATGTTTCTTCCCCACCGCATTTTCAAACGCACCATCTTCAGGAGGAAATAGAGGCAAAAAGAGAGATTAGTGGCAATTATGTGGCCATGCAGAAACTGCTGGAATGTCTGCGACGGAGGGAGAACTGGCCGGAAGAGCTGATCGCGGCACTGGAAGCATGCGAGCAGACCACTATGGCATCCGAAATCAGGGCAGCGTACGACTCCCTCCGAGGCCAGAACAGTAAGTCCTGGTGCAGGTCAGCTGGCATGTCAACCATATACGGTGCTACTTTGACTTAGGAGTTTAATAGGTTCCGTGACAGAGCTCGTCATTCAATCTGCTCGTACAGCAAATACATTTTCCCCATTGAAATTAATTGAAATGCCATTCATCCGTTCCAGCCCCAAAAACCCTCCCCAATTTTTTTTTGTTACGTGTTTTTAAATAAGAAAAATGTATTTATAAATAACAAATATTGTATAAAAGCATAATAAAAGAGAATGTAAAGATCATTTTTGCCATCTCACAGGGGATACCCTCCGTCACGCTGTCTACTGCGAACTGCTTCTCCGTCAACCACACCCACAGCACACAATCTTTTCATGGACGGCGGTCCGCAGCTTAGACGTTATTTCAACGCCCTTGGCTGGCGTAGTAGCCTTTATCGTCTCCTTCTGCTTCAGTATGGTATATATGGTAGAAGTACTACGCTCCTACTGCCTCGCCAATTCCATCACACGCACACCTCGCTCATGTGTTTCTATTATTTTGCGCTTTAAGTCAATGACATCATCTGCTTCTTCTTCTCAGAACTGACTTTTTTCGGACCCATGGTTCGAAAAAAAGAAATTGGCAAAATAACTGCACAAAAAGCACAAACCGCGAAAGCGATGCTTACACGTGAAGCGAAGGAGCCACCTGAAGCTCGCTCCTCCTAACTCACATTTTTGCAAATCAATACAAAAAATCGACCGAACGACGGCTCCTAACTCGGAAAACTGGTATGTAAGTGTACTCGGAAATCAAGGTACCGCTGTCATTTCTTTTAACATTGGCTCAAAATTCTGACGAAATTGAAATGAAAAAAATATGGTTTTGGAATCGTAACGATTTTACAAAATGGTTGCGATCATTTGAACTGATTACGATCAGGCGAGTCTGTAATAACTGTACCACCTCTAGATGTAACCTGAAAACCATTGAGTGTTCAAAACTGGTATCACTCCCATATTTGCTTTTCTTTGCCTAGATTCCAGTCCACCACCACCACCACCACCAGCACCACCACCCTCCCTTCACTCAACTGTCATCACAGCACATGTCCATCCGGCACCACCTGCCAATCAGCCTCCACCCGTTCCGGAGAGCGGCCAAGCCACCGTGGCTTCCCCTGTTGCCGAGGTTCCTCCGGAACCGGAACAGACCGCTCGGTGCTCGGACACTCCGGACGCTCCGGACACTCCGGACGCTGTCGTGCAGCCACAAGCTCCCATTATCCCCGAATCCTCTTCAGAGCCGGCCTCCCCCTCTCCTCTGGCTCTTGTGTTGCCCGCCCCGCCTGCACCTTCTCCTTCGCAGGAAGCAGCACGCCGTCAGGACACCCCACCGCCACAGCAGGAGCCCGAAGAAAACTCTGAATATGAATCTGACCTTCCTGCCGCTGCGGACGATCCAGGTCGGATCCCAGATGAGGTGGGAGACGCCGTCGATCTTGAGGTCGACCCTGAGGTGGGAACTTGTGTTGCGGAGCATGAAAATAGCGAAGCTGTCATGTGCCGGCCGGATTCTGCCCGAGCCTCTGTGTCCCTGGAGAGCCATGCTTCGCGGTGTGCAGCTTCATGTCACCTGACTCCGGAATCCGTCTCCGTTATAATGACCACAACCAAGCTCCCAGTTCAGGAATCCAGTCCACCAGCACAGAGAGCTACGGTGACCCTGCAGCCGGTGGAGCTCTCTGACCCTGGTGCCACTCAGGTAGCTATCTAGTGATGTAAGAGAAAGAATAACATGTCTGGACATTTTGAGGAATGATGACAATGTGAAAAATGTCCATCAAGAAAAGAAACATTCCATTGATGGTTTGTGAGGATTGTTTATTGTTTTCAACCTTTCAATTCATTACGATCCTCGTCCTGAACACACTTCTTCATTATATGTGCTGCTTGCACTGCACTCATCGTAAATATTGATAATATTGGAAATACTGTATACTTAGTGTATTTAATTTTCTTAAATTTTGTGTTACTTTTCCCTCTGTTACCATTCACTTTATGTTCTGTATTTTCTTTGAATAATTTGAGCACTGACAACCGTAATCAAATTCGTTGCACGCACTGTGTGCAAGCGTACAATCAGGCTTTGTAACTGACGGTCACAAAAAAACATGATATCATACAATATGTATGGTTCAGATTTTTGTTTCCAAATGACATTTTAAAAGGTAAAGGTTGAAAATGACATCTGACGTTTATATTTAATTTCTAGCTCACTGAAGACCGTCCATACAGAGAGACCGCCTGCCCCCCCCCACCTTCACCCCCTCCTGTAGGGGGCATCCACGCCCCAAATCCTCCGTCTGTGTGTTTCAGTAAGCCCGGTCAGCTGATCAGCATCCAACAGGACGATGCCATCGCTGTTTTCCCAGCAGAAGAGCCCTACTCTGGGAACACCGACCGCTTGGAGATGAGTGATTCTGAGTCGGACACAGAACCTCCTGGTTCTGGCGGAACCGAAAACTTGCCTACGCTGATTCAGGAGCCTCCACCGGTGCCTTGCAACCAGCCTGAGGAAAACCACTACGAACCCCTCAGTGAGCAGGGGGTTCTGGTGAATGTGGTCCACGTAGCTGAGGAGGAGGAGGCCCAAAACGAAACCGGCCAGATCCGCAGAATCCTGGCAAGTGATGAAGATGCACCAGAGGGCCCGGAACTGGGTCAGATTGAGGTCACCCACCCGGAAGTCATGGTTCAGAGTGCGTCCTCTGTGTCCCCGGAGTCGTTCTATCACAGCGGGGAGGTCGACTGGGATGAGAGCCGTGGAAGTGAAGCCTGCCCACCTGAGGGACCGCAGGCGCTGATCCTCAACGGTCAAACCAGCGGTTCCCCAGCTCAGGAGCCGGTTTCTGCTCCTCTGTGGGGGTCAGCTCCTCCAGAGTGTGGGGCCGTGGAACTGCGGCCGGGCTCTACGGCCCCTGATCAACAGCAGGCGAAGCCGGAGACATCGGCCAGCAGCTTGTCACCAAACGCAAAGTACTTACTGCCAGCTGTAGCCATTGGGGCCGGTGCCATGTTTATGGCATGGAGGCTGAAGAATTAAAGCAACACTATGTAACTATTTGACCTTAAAATAACAGCTTCAGAATCGTTTTGATGCTACACTGACTTGTAATATGGAGAATGGCACCTCTGTCATCCCCATCCCCGGAACGCCTGTTCTTGCACCAGATAACTTCTGTGTTCTAGTAAGAAAAGTGTGTCACGCTTTACGGCACTAACCCACTTTTTTGATGTTTGCTCCGGTAATTATGTTTTTGGTTTTTTTTGCCTGGTAAAATCTATATTAAAAAAAAGAAAAAAAACGATAAATTATAAACTTGGCGATCAAAATGTCCTGTAATAATGCTCATACAAAACGTAGCCGGTCCACCTCCCCGCAGCGCGAATGAGAGGGTCCAGTGGTACGACCGGCATCCGCACCTCAGCCGACGCCCGCCGGCCCTCGCTTTCTTTGCACTACGGGGTTTGTTTCACACTCTCACTCGTGCGTGCGAGCCGATGTGACAGGCCGAGCACATCTGGTACCTAGTGATTGGACCCCTAGCAGGGGTCCAATCACTGCGCCCTCCTGCGGCTCTGTAGACTCAGTCCACAGCTTTGGGAAGCAGTGAGGTCTGTGCCAGGGGCGCTGATGTAATGTAATGTAAATTCAACTTGCATTTCTAACATAGACTGTTATTTAAACGTGACCGATGAGGTTCAAATTTGCCCGGTAATACAAATTATTGTTGGACACCGGACCGAGTTTTACAAAAGTGGTGTAAAAGTGCAATTGCACTCTGAAACTCTAGGGGCGCCAAATGCCAAATACCAAAAGTTACATAGTGCTGCATTAAGGGGATTTAACGCTCTTAATGGGAGAGGAATATGATCTTTTCAAGGCTTTCGAGAGCAGGATCCAACAGTCATTGTTGCCTTATCATAGTTGCTGGACTCCGAGGGCTGAAATATTGTTTTCCCAGGGTGAGGTAACAGTTTAATATTTACCATAGTAATAGCTGACCTTTTTAGAACTTTGATCAGGAATGAATCATCTGCCTATTGTTTAGTTTGTACAAGCTTGGTTCAATTAATGTGTAATGGATTTAGCCCTAATGAACAAAGACTACATACTGTTATCTGGCTCATGCTTATTTACTTGATTTACCTTGATGAACTTGTTCAAACGGAGTATAGGTCTCAGGTTGTTTGTGTACCTCCTGAAACATGTGGTTTGTGAAGGTACACTGTGTATATACCCACTTGTCTGATAAGCACTTTTATGATAAGGTTCCTGACCTGGCTTTTATCCAGCAAACGCTGCTAATAACCAAATGTATCAAAGACATAAAGGTAATTGGATGTGCAACATTGAAATGGCTGCCTGTATGTAAATATCTCACAGGGCATTTGGACAATCAATGATGAGATATTTTACACCATTGTATGTATTAATGGGTGATGTTTTTATCTAAAAGTTAAAAATCGTCTTGTACTGAAGATTGCACCATTTGGTCAGTATTGCTTTCTTTATCATTCATCATGCCATTCAGTCTCGTTTTGAAATTTAGCTATTATCTTGTAGAAATACTGTTGATTTGGTCTTTTTGACTGACTACTGTCTGTTTTATTTTTTTGTTTAAGTCAGAAAAAACATGACATGTGTCATCTTTTTTGTATTTATTGTGAATTGTTGTCAATATAAAGAAATATGGCACCATAGCTGTGATAGAAAAATGCAATAAGTGATGCTTTGCTCTAGGCTTGGGCAATTTCATTTTGCTGATAAATGGTCTGTCTCGTCGAGAATTAAACTTGGCAAACAATTAACCTGTCTTCAAATCCTAGTGTGTCGCTGCAGACAATAATACGAATCGCTGGTGAAATCACACCCGCTGTGTTTTATTTATTGGATAGTCCTCGCTTTTGGCAAACAATGTGGACTTGATGTAGCAATGAGTGATGTCACACTCAGCCAATCAGAAGCTTGATAACTATCCACCCCAGTACACCAATCAGAGGAGAGATTCTTGAATAGATCCAATCAGCTTCAAACCATGTGCAGCTTTTGGATTTGTGTTGAGGCTATAGACCAGCGTAATGTTTTCCTCCTTCCTTCGAGGAAGAACCACACAACTTTGACAACTTAAAATTAAATCAAAATTTCTCTGGTTTGATTTCCCTGTGTATCTAATATTAAACATCATTATTACATCATTATCTTAACTTAACATTTTGGTATTTTTTTCCATGTCAAATGAAAAATCACCTCAAACGCCTCATCGTTTTGCTTGCTCCAAAGGTATTCAATCAGAGCTTATTCAATTTTAGCACCGGGCTGCATGACCACACAGGGGAAAGCAAATATTTAAATAAAAAATTAAGAGGTGTTAGGTTGTGAAAAAAAAAACAAACGTGAACTTTAAAGATTGGATTATTTTAACATTGGGCACATTGCAATGGAGCTCTCCAAATCCACAAGAACATTGCCAAGCGCAGCAATAGCACTGCTGCCTCACAGCAAGAAGGTCCTGGGTTTGATTCCTGCCTGGGGCGCTGTTGGCATTGTGCTCCGGTGGGTTGTCTCGCAATTAGGGGCCTTTCTGTGGGGAGTTTGCATGTTCTCCCCGCCCTCACATGGGGTTTCCTCCACCTAACGTCAGTAAGGACCCCCACCCAAAACATGCACACATCATGGTCTGACCAGCGATGGACACTCATCACCAGGTCCCCGTGCATCAACGAACGCTGCCCACTGCTCCTGGCTGTGCCCCCGGAGGAAGGACAAGCCAGGATGGTTAAATGCAGAGGAACCATTTCACCGGCCACCATCCAAAGCGTCTGTATACATGTGTTGTAGTGCGGTGTGTTGCGTGACAATTAAAGATTCTTCTTCTTCTCATACCACAACGGGTTTTCATCGGCATTTAAAAAGTCAACGACATTGCCGAACAAGCTGCACCTTGGAGGGCTGTGAAGAGATGCGCCTCAAACCCAAAAATTCCTTCACACAACTTGCATTGTGAGAGAAATGCGCATCTGTCTGTGGGTGTTTGCCATATTAAATGAGAAGAAAAAACACCCCACCAACGGACAAAACCCCTCAGCCCCAAATAAAAAAAAAATTCTTCACACAACTTGCATTGTGAGAGAAATGCGCATCTGTCTGTGGGTGTTTGCCATATTAAATGAGAAGAAAAAACACCCCACCAACGGACAAAACCCCTCAGCCCCAAATAAAAAAAATACATTTCATCAGTCGCTCAGTTCGTCATTGATCACATTTTTTCACGTTTCCAGGATTCTTTCTTAGTGGGAGCACAGTGCTGGGCAGACGCATCTCCTTCCCAGCCCTATACCCTTCCTCCAGAGACAATTCTTAATAATATATATATTTTAATGCGTTTTTTTTTTTCCCAAAAACCAACAGAAAACTGGCATGACTCAATCGACTAACCCATCAATTGCTGTTGTATGGATGATCTGGCCCGAGGATTCTGACTGGTTGTTGCATTGCATCGCTGGATGCCCACATTTCTATGAAGCCTGTTGCTTCGTGGTGATGGTTAGGAAGCGAACCGATCACATGCAGCACCTTTGAGGCAGCAGAGAGTCGGACCAGACGAGACAGTCAGACCCTGTGGAGTCAGATCTCTGGTGCTGTTCATTATCCGGACGAGACTCCTATCACATCGGAGGGCCGTCCCGGTGCGGACGGACTCAGTTGCGCTTCTCGGCATCTCGCTCTGTGTAAAGCTTTGTCCGGATGGAAGGCGAACACATGCTCCAAAAAAGACCCGCCCCCACAATAGACATCCCACCTCAAGATGCCTCATCAGACCCCAACCTAGATGACACATTCGTCCTCCCTGTTCTGTCCATCATCCTCCAGATAAATGGTGAGTCAATACCATTTTTTGTCACCTCCAGTGACAGATACTCAGAGCTCTGCACTAAGGAACTCAAATCAAGCCCACCGTTGTCGGGAAGCTCGACTGCCATTGTAGGGGCAGCAGGACTAGGAATAGTAGCGAGTTTCACCGTTCGTTTAGAAGTCACGACAATGAAGAAGAAGCTAATACGACGAAACCACCTCACAGATTCACACTCTCCGACTGTTGCCCCATCCACCTGTATGGTGGCCACACACGATAGACGGCCGCCTGGGGTACCATCCCGCTGGGGGCACAGAGAGGGAGCGGTCAGGGCACAATTTGTGCACCTGCCCCCCTTTCCGCGCTCCAACGGTACCAACCGAGGCTTCTTTTTATTTTAGATGTTAGGTAGGTAGGTTATTAGGTTATTTCATTTTTTATTTTCCTCTTTTTACTGAAATAAGCACTGTGCATAATAGGGAAACTTTCTCCCGTCACTCTCTTAGACAAAGACTCACAATCATGGTTCGCTTTCACCTTTAAAGGGAAGCGTTACAGATGGACTCGCATGCCACAGGACTATGCGGCATCTGCGGCGGTGTCCTCTGCCGCATGAGGAGAAAAGCTAACCCTTAAGCTGGTTTTCAAATCCATGAATGGCAGCACATTTATCCAATATGTTGGTGATTCACTGATCTGCTCGCCAGACGAAGAGTTATGTGTTGCCGATACACAGGCCCTCCTAAAATACTTAGCTAAGAGATGGTCACAAAGTGTCCAACACTAAACTCCAGCTGCAGAATCAGAACGTTCACTATTTGGGTCATGACATTTCATCACAAGGTGGCACCATGGGCAACACTAAAGTTGCCGACATTTTGGATACGCCAAAACCACAGGCTAAAAAACAAGTGATGGCCTTTTAGGCTTCTGTGGTTACTGTCGCTCTTGGATTGTGGATTATGCGATACTTGCTGAGCCACTATCAGCAATGGCTGATGGGGGAAGGGCTTATCGTCGTCAGATAGTGTCGATTGGTCGCCTGAGGCGGAGGAAAGTTTTGTTGCTCTTAAACAAGCTCTTGCATCTGCTCCGCGTTTGGGTTTGCCGAATATGACACGCCCTTTTATTTTAAATGTGTATGAGATAGATGGTCCTACATCAGCTGTGTTGTTACAACCTCATTGAGATAAATTACCTCCTGTTGCATTTTATTCTCAGAAACCTGGTGCTGTGGCTAGTGTGTTGCCTGCTTGTGCGCGTGCAGTGAGTGTTGCATCTATGGCATTAGCCCCTTGGCTGGCTGCCTTTAAACATTCTGCTCACTGAGGTAAGATTTGTCTCTTTGTCTCAGCGTGCTCTGTCGTCTAGCCCTATTTATTGCTTTTTCGAGGGTTAAATCTTTGTCCGGTTTCGTGCGTTCTGAGAGCTGCACATCCGCTTGCCCTACATCCAGCCCGTCCTCGATGAACTCAACGTGCAAAATCTCCAAATTTGCTCTGTTCTGCTACAGCATACAGGGCAGTGATAAATGAACCCACTGTTGCACTGTCCACTCGTTCTCTTTTAAAATATGGAAGCCGTCTCTCAGGTTTTCATATCGCCCCTGTTCATCATCATCTGGATTTAAGCCTCTCAGTCCCAATACATCGTCAGCTTCATCCTCCATGCAAGAAATCATCATATTGACTTGATTTTCCTCCGGGCGTCATTGAAGGTTACTCGCCTGACGGAACCTCTCAAATCTCCAGATCCATTTTGTCCACGCTTGTGGCTTACCGTACACCCACACCAGGAGCGACACGCAGCGATAAAGTGGCTCGAGTCGCTCATTTCCGACGGGAGGTGGCGACAAGGAGCGAAGGAGAACGACGCGACTTGGCGACGGGAGGAAGTCAACTGAAATTAAACTTTTTGCTAATTGGCCGTGACGTGGGGCGGCGATGATGCATTTCCACTGCTCCGTCCGCTGATAAACCCTGAACAACCCCTTGAGTTTGGCTCCCACAAAAACGTTTGTTCCCAAAATGGAGGAAAAGCTAATTGTTGCGGGTGAGAGCCAGTTTCCCCGTACTTAACGATGTAATGCTATTCATTCGTTTGTTCATTCGTTCGTTCATTCATTCATTCATTCATTCATTTATTCACAGAGATGTCATTTTAAAAAATTATGGCAGAGGATTTGGGAGGTAGTCAGTATCCCTGCCTATGTTTATTACATTATGCACTGAAATAAAAATATGAAAGTCCAAGTTTGACCTGTGTTGAAGTTAAAGGTGAAGTGTGTAGAATTTAGTGGGATCTAAATGGCCCATGGCCAAACGGTGCAACATGGCGGCCACTGTGGGAGAGACAGTGGCCGCGAAACTTGTGAAAAATCACGAAAGGCACTCTCTAGAGGCAGTGTTTGGTTTGTCTGTTCTGGGCTACTGTAGAACAAACATGGAGGTGCAACATGGCGGCCTCCGCCAAGCGTACCCGCTCCCTATGTAGATAAAAACGGCTCATTCTAAGGTTCAAGTTCAAGATCAAGTTCAAGGTAACACCAACACAAGGATTCTTATTTTCATGGGATTATACACAAATTAAAACATACTAAGTGATATTATATTCCATTTCTGCAAAGTCTGCTCCATCAATTCTACACACTGCACCTTTAAGTTCTCATGACAATGTCCTTTCACTTCCATATAGCTTGATTAAAAGCATTTTCCATCTACAGTATGATGTCATGTAGCAAAAATAAAATGTTCAGAACACATGGGAATATTTTTTGGGAAGTTAGTCTGACGGGTCTAAAAAAATAACTTAATTTAGTTAATAATTTAGAACAGTGTTTCTCAAATGGGGGTACTTGTACAACTATGGGTACTGCAGGGGATACTCTTAAAATTAAAAGAAAAACACATAATACAGTACATAATTTATGTTAATTATTTTTGCTCCCAATGCCAGTGAAGGGGTACCCAGCTGAATAAAGAAGATCTTGGAGGGGGTACACGTCTAAAAAGAAGTTTGAGAACCAATGATTTAGACTACTACTCACATACATCCACAGGGAGAGAAACACTGCAATGTTTTGTTGTTGTATTTTTTTATCACAAGTTGAAGAGTGCAAGAAAAATTATGTATTAAATGTTATATTATATTTAAAAAAAAAAAAATTAAAAAAATTAAAAACTCTTTGCAAACAACATCTAAATAGATGAACGCAGCTATGCGCATGTCAAGCTGTTTATACGCTGCTATGGGTACAGGCCACGCCCACAAGCGGCAGCGCTCGCTTTAGCCAGTTAGCCGCTGTAGCTAGTTAGCCGCTAGCTAGCTGGGATGTGACGTCAGCCCCGAACCGCAGCACATATGTGGCTCCTTATTTAACCCCAATGGCGTTCAACGGCCACCAACGCGACGACGGGGCCGCCGACGACGACTGCGAGACGCCCACGAAGCGCTCCGCGAAGGAAACGCCCAGCGGTGTCGCGGGCGAGCCGGGCGTCGAGGCGGCGGCGGCCGGGGGGAGCGCCGCCTCCGAGCGTCGAGCGTCCAACTCGACGCCGAGGCCTCGGAGAGACTCGGCGAGAAAGAGCAGGCCGCGTACGTACACGAGCAAAGGCGGGGGCTGTTTACCGGAGAGGGACGGTTACGCCTGAAGACCAGATTTCAGCGTATGGTCCCCCAAAAAAACCAACAAACACACGTTTAGAATTTATGTAAAAACGCGGCGATAAAATGATGTTAAAATGATGGGTTGCATTCAATAGAACATGCACTGCCATGTTCTGTTTTACAACAAGATGGCGTGTATAGTACACAGTGTACTGCTGCTTCATGGTGGAGACTGGGCCAAGATGAAAATATCAGCTTTATTTATCTATCCTGTCTGAGGCTATGTATTATTCACTATTTATTATCAGAGTTTAATGTGATTCCTATGTTTAAAAAAAAATTATATATATATATATATATATATATATATATATCATTATCCATTCAATGAAAATAATTGAGTGACGTTTTAATTAAATGAAATGTACACCGTACATGCAAGATTTAATGTTATATATTTATGCAATCCTTGCACAATTTTATATTCTTAGTAGAGCGTAAATTGTCGATACATCAGTTTTCACATTTTTAGATTAGGTTGTATATTGCCAAATCGTTTTTTTTTTTTGGTCTATTTTTCGGTTCTCCATATCTACTCTCATTACTTAATTGTTATTGCCTATTGTGAGCTGCTGTAACGCCAAGGTTCCCCGTTGGAGATGCACAAAGAACTGATCTATCTGCCTGCTGGTCCACCCTGCAGCCTTCCCCTGGTTTGGGATGGACATCGGGGGCACCCTGGTGAAGCTGGTCTACTTCGAGCCCAAAGACATCACAGCGGCTGAGGAGCAGGAGGAGGTGGAGAACCTTAAGAGCATCCGCCGCTACCTGACCTCCAACACGGCGTACGGCAAAACGGGAATCAGGGACGTCCACCTGGAGCTGCAGGACCTGACTCTGTGCGGCCGCACGGGGAACCTGCACTTCATCCGCTTCCCCACCCACGACCTGCCGGCCTTCCTGCAGATGGGCCGCAGCAAGCACTTCTCCAGCCTGCACACCACCCTCTGTGCCACCGGTGGCGGAGCGTACAAGTTTGAGTCTGATTTCCGCACGGTGGGTCTGCCGTTGTGTTTAAAATGGTGGTCAGAGATTTGCTGGTGCGATCCCCGGCTCCTCATGGTGGTGTGCTGAAGTGTCCTTGAGCAAGACACAGGATCCCTAACTGCTCCCAATGAGTACAATTGGTGACTTGCATCGCTGCCTGAATTCCCAAATTCTGCCTTGAGAGTGTGTGTGTGTGTGTGTGTGTGTGTGTGTGTGTGTGTGTGTGTGTGTGTGTGTGTGTGTGTGTGTGTGTGTGTGTGTGTGTGTGTGTGAGTGTTGTTAATGCTGGGTCTACTGAGTCACAGAATTACTTTTTGAGTGGTTCACCCCAGGTCCAAAATTAAGTCTCAGCCAAAAGATAATGTGACATGAGTTTTGTGTGGAAATACAGAGCGATCACTGAAATTAGGGATGGAAGTGTCTCTGTTTTTCAATGCAGATACAGATTCTAAATATTGAATTGTACAGTCTGGATTGAGACTTTATTTGGGCTCATTATAACCTAATGATTGACATGTCATCCATTTGTCTTCATTCCAGAACATGCTTTAACATTCAGGCTCAAAAGAAACTTGAGAATCGAGTGACTTCCTTAATATCTGACATGGATTTCATGTTGGTATCAGTTTTTTGTGTTTTAGGATGTTCTGACTTAACAATACCTAATTGCAGCCTGCTGTTGGACCTGTATCAGATTCTAGAATCCTTCTGTCCATCCTTATGAGAAAAGATAAAAAGAGATGAGTGTATTCTGTCTTAAAAGTGGATGTCGATTGTGAAAGAGGACGTGGAAATGTGCTAACTGTGCTGTCACATTACACTTCTTTTCGGCTGCTGCTTTTCTGTCCCTTCCTTCCCCCTCCCCCCATTTCCTGCCTCTTTGTGTTTTCCCTCCATTCCGGAATAACGTTCCCCGTGTTCTCTCCTTCCTGAGAGCAGATGGCCGACCTGCAGCTCCACAAGCTGGACGAACTGGACTGTCTGATCCGCGGCGTGCTGTACATTGACTCGGTGGTATCCAGCGGCCTGTCAGAGTGCTACTACTTCGAGAACCCCACAGACCCGGACAGCTGCGTCCAGCGGCCCTACACGCTGGAGAACCCCTACCCCCTGCTGCTGGTCAACATAGGGTCCGGGGTCAGCATCCTGGCCGTCTACTCCGAGAACAACTACAAGCGAGTCACTGGGACCAGGTGGAGATCAGGGACATGGAATAACTTTATCTGACGCGGGGGCGGCTTTTTAGATTAAAAGTACTCCAGGACGGTTGAGGGTGATATATCCATCATATGATATGACAGTAGATATCGTCTGGGCTCAATCAGGATGTTGTTAAATCTTGTCTTTAAGGTTGCATTACAGTCAATTAATGTAACATCATAGATTTTCTAGCTATCAATTCTCGTAATATCCACATTACTAATGATTGTTCCTCAAACATTACTTGTGTGGGAATATCTTAGGAAAGCGCCACCCTCAAAATATTGGCAAATAATCGATATCAAGGTATTGGTTAAAAATATTTTATTTGATTTTGTCAATCACCAACCCTGCTTGCGGGGGTGGGTTCTTCGATGAAAAGTATTATAAGTAGGTCTAGGGAACATATTTGATGGAATACCATTATGGCTTTTACAGTTCAGTCATGGTACAATAACAGGGTAATTATGTGTTTTCTTTTTTTAATACGATCAAAGAATTCAATATTGCAGCAGTATCATAAATAACTGACAATGTGGAAATAAAGACACAAGAGGCAACTTTACATTTGTGTAAAGTTACACTGCTGTTACACCATGAAATACAAGCTCCCCAGCCCTAATTGGAAGCTTATTAGAACCCTCTGCTGTTTACAACAGACAGGCTTATTTTTAGCTGAGATAATAACCCAGTTATCCGCCACAGTTCTGCTGTGCCTCACACAGTATCTTCTACCATAAACCTCTCAAAATCCATTCACCCTCCACAACTAAATGGCAGGTTTTGTGTTGCACTTGGTGTGGGATTTTTGTATTGAGTATTCTCAGATATCAATACTCTGATGTTGCTGTTTTAGCCTGCCATCCAATACCAGCATCAGTCCATCTCTAATTATACACACTAAAAATATGTTCTGTTTGTATCTTTGCTTGAACTGTGTGTGTGTGTGTGTGTGTGTGTGTGTGTGTGTGTGTGTGTGTGTGTGTGTGTGTGTGTGTGTGTGTGTGTGTGTGTGTGTGTGTGTGTGTGTGTGTGTGTGTGTGTGTGTTTTTTCGTGTTCCCAGCCTGGGTGGTGGGACCTTCTTGGGTCTGTGTTGCCTCCTGACTGGGTGCTCCACCTTCGAGGAGGCCCTGGAGATGGCCTCTCTAGGGGAGAGCACCCGGGTGGACAAGCTGGTGCGGGACATCTATGGCGGAGACTACGGGCGCTTTGGTCTGCCGGGGTGGGCCGTGGCCTCTAGGTGAGGAGGGGGGAAAAAAAAAATTATATATATATATATATATATATATATATATATATATATATATATATATATATATATATATATATATAAAATTAGTTGTATTTATTTTCAGCGTTGTCTCAATTTAAAATACAATTCATTTTTCAGCGTTCTCTTATTTGTAAATTGATTGTTTTCTTGTAATGGAATTTGTCTGGTTTCATTTATTTGCGTATTCTCATCCTGTTTCCCTGCCAGCTTTGGGAACATGATGTCCAAGGAGAAGAGGGATTCTGTGTCCAAAGAGGATCTTGCCCGAGCAACACTGGTCACCATCACCAACAACATCGGTTCCATTACCAGAATGTGTGCTCTCAATGAGGTGCTAAGAAATTGCCTTTTGCCAGATAGTTTATGTTTTATCAGGAATGAGGGCAGACAGATCAAAGTTCATTTTCAGATAAATTTTACAAAATTAAATTTGTCATATTTCAATTTTGAACCAATGGTCCAACTTTTGTGTGTTTTGTACGTTTATTGCAAAGGGCGGTGTCCATTGATCCATGGGCTGCCAGTTGAGTAGAGCTGTTCTGTGGTTGGGTGGTGTTTCCTCTTTGCCTTCAGCCTCTTTACGGTGCTGCCTTGTGGAATCTGGATCAAGCAGCATTGTACAGGGCTATGAGGGCACAGAGGTTTGGCTGCAATATCTTTGCCTTGATTTCTCCTTGTTTCAGTGGATTCACAGGTGTGAACTGCGCTAGAGAAAAGTCCAGAAAACAAACTAAAATGAATAAAAAGCCATCCCTGAAACATGTCTTACCTGTCAATGTTCTTCTTCTTCTCAGAACATTGAGAGAGTGGTGTTTGTGGGGAACTTCCTGAGGGTAAACACCCTGTCCATGAAGCTGCTGGCCTACGCCATGGACTACTGGTCCAAAGGTCAACTCAAAGCCCTGTTCCTCCGACACGAGGTGAGCGACCGGGCCAAATTAAAGGTTCTGTTGGCGCAAAATGGGCTAGAGGAGCCCACTTTAGGCAAGTCCTTCTGTGTAATACGGATGTAACGGTATATTGTTTTAAGGTATACTGCGGTATCAAGCAACCACGGTTCTGAACCGTCAGCCTTTCCCTGTTACACTGTGCTCACGGTATAAGTTTATGTTGCGAAATTGAAGATGAGAGGAAAAGAAGAGAAGAAAGAAAGCCCTAGAGAAGTGAACTTATGTGATCGCTGCACGGTACCAGACGGTGTAATGTTGTAATACTCCATCTAAGAGACATCATTCAAGAGAGATTGAAGAAGTTTATTTGTCGCATACATATATGTACATACGTTCATACATACATGCAGTGAAATGTCTTCACAACGCACCCGGAGATTATGCACAATAGTTTCTAAACAGAACATAATAGCTAACCTAATTCCTATCTAGCAACTACCTGAACTACTACTATCACTACTATCCAGTTGGTGCTTTTCCCCAAGCGCTGCGTTCCAACATCTTTGTTTACACTTGCTCCCATGCGCGCAAGTAACATAAGGCACGTGTCGTTAAAATATTGCCGTGACGCAGTTCTTCCTCGTTTTGCTGCTCCTGTGAACTTGAGAGCGCTGACAAGTGCCTTCTGTACTGCACCGCATCAGAGGCTTTACCACGGCTTTTATTTTTCAGTATGAACTATTTATTCATTGAATATACAGATAACAAATGGGGGAACAATGTATAAATACCTGAAATACCATATACCGGGGTATTTTGATAGATAACCATGGTTTGAATTATGGGTTGGTTTTGGACAAAACCGGTAAAAACAACATGTCGGGGGGGTTGAAACATTTATACATCCTTCTTATCGAACAGTTCACGGAGAATCTGATCGATCGATCGATCGATATATATCTAACAGTATTGATCGGTCAAAATTCCTATTGTCGGTTTACGGTTATTTATTAACATCCCTACATTGAATGAAACAAAAAAGCCCTGTGTGTAACGGGCACACATGTTTTCAAGGTTACTACCATGTAATATGTGTTTTCAAGGTTACTACCATGTAATATGTGTTTTCAAGGTTACTACCAAGTAATATGTGTGTTTTCAGGGTTACTACTGTGTGTGTGTGTGTGTGTGTGTTTTCAGGGTTACCACCATGTAGTGTGTGTGTGTTTTTTTTTTTTTTTAACTGTTTAACTAATAGTATTAGTCGGTCAAAATTCCTATTGTCGGTTTACGGTTATTTATTAACGTCCCTACATTGAATGAAACAAAAAAGCCCTGTGTGTAACGGGCACACATTTTTTCAAATGGCCTCTAGGTGAGGAGGGAGGAAAAAATTATAAAAGGCGGAAAAAAAACTGCCCCTGGAAGCGTGTCCTCAGACCATGTAATATGTGTGTTTTCAAGGTTACTACCATGTAATGTGTTTTCAGGTGTGTGTGTGTGTGTGTGTGTGTGTGTGTGTGTGTGTGTGTGTGTGTGTGTGTGTGTGTGTGTGTGTGTGTGTGTGTGTGTGTGTGTGTGTGTGTGTGTGTTTTCATGGTTACTACCATGTTGTGTGTGTGTGTGTGTGTGTTTGTTTCCATGGTTACTACCGTGTGTGTGTGTGTGTGTGTGTGTGTGTGTGTTTTCATGGTTTCTACCGTGTGTGTGTGTGTGTGTGTGTGTGTGTGTGTTCATGGTTACTACCATGTTGTGTGTGTGTGTGTGTGTGTTTGTTTCCATGGTTACTACCGTGTGTGTTTGTTTCCATGGTTACTACCGTGTGTGTGTGTGTGTGTGTGTGTGTGTGTGTGTGTGTGTGTGTGTGTGTGTGTATTCAGGGTTACCACCATGTAATGTGTGTGCGTGTGTGTTTTCAGGGTTACTTTGGGGCTGTTGGAGCTCTGCTGGAGCTCCTCAATCCGTCCTGAATGAAGCTACAAAAGTCCTTTCTCTGCTGCTCAAAGATTTTCACACCGAAGAAGACTGTTGAAAATAACCCGGCTGGGAGGGCCCCGCCCGCCTCGTGTGGTGGGCGGGGGCCGCTGGCTTGTCTCCTCACTGGCGGTCAACAAGCATTGTTTTGTGTTTGTATGTTTGTTTCCACTGTCCAGTTGGCTTGAAAAACTGTGAACAGTGTCCCGGAGTGTGTTGTTTCGGACCCTAAGCTCAGGATTTATTTCAATTGTTTTATGCCGTGGCTTGGGTGCAAGGCTCCATGTGTGGCATCTCAAATGCAGATCTTGTTTCTGGCAGACTGCAAACTAAGACAGAAATTGTGTGGAACCTTTTATTCCAAAGGAAATTCACCATAATTGCCTAAAAGGCTTTGATTGAAATGCGTCTGATGTCAGTTGGCATTTAATCCTCATAGCAAAGTCCTGTTTAGAGATAGACTTTAAGATCAGTTGATTCTCTAGGGTGGGCTCACCTTTAGGATCTTGGCAAGTTAAAATGGTACAGTCAATGCTCTTTTCAGTTTGTTTCGTTTGCCTCGTGATCCGGTCGTAATCGTCCCAGAGAAGTAAGCTCCGTCCATTTGGTACAACCAGGGTGTTCAACAAATCACTGAGAATCTTTTGAATTGATTGATATTTTTAGTGTCCATGACTTGTTTGACTTCATTTTTCTTGACTCTCATGAAGTGTTCATCAGGGATATGTGATTTGTCAAATACCGAGGAAAGAGCACATAATTTGGTCGATTTACGAGCTATCTGTCCAAATCAGCGCTTCACAACATTTTTTTTTTTCTGCCGCGGCACACTTTTTATTTTTTTAAACTGAAAAAATCCCACCGCGTTGTATCACCCTGATAACCACTACAAACCACACAAACACACGGGCCACAACTGAAAAGACGCTTGTTGTGATGATTCCAGAGCTTGTAAGTATTCCGACGGGAACTGATTAATTAATGATGAACTAGTACAGTTTTGATCTTGCAACACAGGAGCTAATTCCCATTGTAATTAGTGTTTTTAAGTGGAATTCGAAAGAATTTGAAAGATTTTGACAGCACACCTGGTGTGCTATGGCACCGTGTTTGGAAAACAGTGATGTGAATGTTGGTACCTGGTAAACACCATGGTGGCTCAGCAGTTCCTTCAAAGAGCCCTCGGACCCCGGTTTGGGAACCCCTGCCTTATAGGTATGTTTGAATTGACACATCGGATGTTTCATCATGCAGCCAGACTATATGTGTATGTTGCTTCTATTTTAGTTTAAAAAAAAGACTATCCCGGTGCAATAACTTGTCGGGGGGCCGGCGTGTTACCATGACCCATATTTTAAAGATTTTACCTGGACTCTCAGACACAACGGGCCCAATTATGATACCCAATCAGGATTCCTCAAGTGTTAATGTGATTTTAAGAGCTGTAAGTAATGTTACCAACTATTCTGCCTCTGTCGTTGATGGAAGAACATGCTTATTTTAATGTGATTAGTCACACTTAACACCTGAAATTGGTGTAAAGATGCAACTTTCCGGTCATTGTGGGATTTTTTTCTTTTTAATTTTAAGTAATCAAACTTCCAAAGCACTTTCTAAAAATGCATTGTCAGGTTGACACGACCCTTGTTACTGAATTTGATCTGTTTTCAAGCGTGTTTTAACAAAAACGGGTGCACATTTGGGAGGACCAGGGACCATATCAAACAGAGACTAGACCAACATCTCAAGGTGGTTCATCTTTTTTATTTGGGCTTTAGACTCTTTCTTTTTTTTGTTGTTTTTTTTTTTAAGTGCCTAAATAGTAATATTTGTTTTTCCTGATGACAATCATTTTGAAGACCTAGGCTTTTGTTAATCACCAAAGACTAAAGTCTCCCTCTGTTGGTGGCATCTGGAACCACACCAAAAACGGATCCATTACAGAATGTCAACGTTTGGATTGAAATGTTTTATCTAAATAAAATCTATTCATACAAATGTGGACAGATGACGTGTTGCATTTTGAATGTGTTCAAGCCATTATTAGAAATCATCTCTTTATTGATTTATTGTATGCATTTCAGACTCGCAAGAAACACGATAACCATAAACAACAAAAACCTTAGGGCACATTTAAAAACACCAACCCAAAATCGAATTGGGAACTATTGGACATTATGCAAGGATTTAAGAAGTTTGAGAATGAAAGGTTCAGTGTTGCAGATCCAGCCCTCAGAGCTGCAACTGCAGCCTCCTCCTCCTCAGCTGGAGCTGCAGCCTCCTCCTCCTCTGTACAGCTGGCACTCTGAGCTGGAGGGAGCCCTTTCTGCTGGAAGATGAATTAACGCCCATTGGGATTATTTGTTGTATGCATTTTGTGGGATTGCCAAATTGGATTAATTGGGGGTGGGGGGAGAAACCGTCCCACTGCAATTTGTTCAGGCTCCTTACACTGGAAACATAAGGTAAGACAAAAATGATGCGTAAAATAGTATGAGAGAATGCAAGTGAAGCAGAAACATACAAAGAAAAGGCCTCAAAGGAAAGTGAAGTTAAGAGTCACATCTCATTTTCAACCACTTGTGAAAGTGATGTAAAATATCAGCTTTAAAACTCAAAGCTCAACAGCCTTTACTGTAATATGAACCAGGGACTTTTTTTTTTTTTTTTTTTGTTCTCAGAATTCTGAATGAGTCTTAAAATGTAGAAATCTGGAAAGATCAACTGCATGGATATGTCTGTTTTAAAATGTTTATTTATATATATATATATATAAATATATATATATATATTTATTTTTTTCTATTATTTTAGACCCTTTGAAAGTCCCCATGTGTTTTAGGTTTTCCACTTGTGGTTTGCATGGTTTATATCTTCTCAGGTTCCATGCAAGTGTTCGCTTGCTTATATCTATGTTTACTTGAAAATAATCGGGACAATCGTTTGAAAAAATCTAAATATTTGTTTATACTTTGTTCACAATATTTACAGTATATAAGATACTCAACTTTATGAGTGATGGTGGTAGAATGTTGAGAGACTTTGGAGTCAAATGCTAAATCACATGAAGAGAAGATAAGTGGGGACACCTTTTTTGGGGGATGGGTCCTTATCCAGAGCTTGGTCTGCCAAGGGGGTCTTGTCTGATATACAGAAAGTATATTGAATTAATTCAGGGAAGAGAATACGAGAGTAGTGTGCTGGAGAAATGGGAATGTACGGACCAAAAGACTGTGCAGTGACTCATGTAAAGAAGTGATAGCCTTTTCCTGACCTGCTCCTTGAGCACTTAGGTATGAGGGAGGATCAGGGTTGGTGTGTGTGTGTGTCCATGTGTCTGTGCACTGTGAAATCGGCCTCAGACGCTGCAGTCAGCCTCAGACATGTTTTGGAAAGTGCATGTTAAATCTGTGCTTTGGACACACACACCACACTACTGTATCCGTCACACTGTCGGAGCAACACCCCACCCGCCCAAAACCTGCAGTCATCAATAGCTGGTCTATGTGCCACTTGGTTGGCTGGAAGACTGGAAGCTTTAAGAGAGCCAATTTAATATTTTTTTGGTGCCTGCTGGATCGTCCAGGCAACCAAAAAAAAACCATAAAATATTGCAGATTGGTTATTCAATAGCATATTGTGAGTTTATTGGAATAATAATCACATCACTGTGTATGCCTCGCCGTCTCTTAACTGAGTCCCAATTTTCACATTTATGACACATTACAAAAAGGTTTTAGAGATTTCAGAGTCATTTTTCTCAATATTCAGTTCAAACATTCACATGGAAGTATGGAGGAAGACCCAAAAATATTACGAGACAGCCCTCGAAGGATTAATTGGTCAAATACAGCTTTATCCTCATGTCTGAAGTGATGGTCATTTATACAGATTTTAAAACCTGGTGCATTTCAAACACGGTAGTAACCCAAAATACTAAAATTGACATTTGAGATGATTTCATTGACTTCTTGAAAGAATATCCCAGATATCCCAGACACCATTTGGCCGGCGTGGAGGCGTTGTGTCTTTAAAAGTCTCCTGTTATTCTTTCTCCACAAAGGAGTAAACAGCGTCCAGATGGTTCATATCAGGCTCCCGCTCCGTCTGACTGCAGCTCCACTCCGGGAGGAGGAGGAGGAAGCCAGTGCATACTGTGCAAACGACACCGCGCTAAATATAAACCCAGAACAATCTGAGCGTCTGGAATGCCGCCGCCAGCATACAGCGGTTGGAAAGTGGCAAAATGTCCTTTTGAAAGGTTTGGCAGTGATTTGCCTCCACCAAACACGTTCTATGTCAAGTCAAAGGGTTTGTTTCATGACCTGTGAAGTCCCCTGCTTCACGCCCCATCGACTCATTGTTTTCATATTTAGGGATCACCGTCCGTCTCTCTCTCCTTTAGTGTAAATGGGAGTGGAGTAAATCAGTCATCGGGTATCAGACGCTTTGCTGGTTTTATCCCTCTGGTGTCTCTGGAGCGACACGTTTAACCCTGACCACGCTGATCAACTGTGTGAGACGCTGAATGAAGAAGCATGGATGGTGAAGTGCTCTGAGCTGCCATAGTGGAGATGAAGCCAGTGTCCGTGCAGCGGACGGAGCGGGTGGTGTGGAAGAACGACTCCACTCTTCTCTCAGATTCAACACGGGGAAATGTAATTCTATGTGACAGACATGGAGAGAGGACACAGGACGCAGGACATAGGATGCAGGACGCAGGATGCAGGACATAGGATCATTTACATTTACATTTAGTCATTTATCAGACGCTTTTATCCAAAGCGACTTACAAGGGAGAATAACATTGAAGCTACATTGCGACAGAGACATTAGTGTAACAATAAATACTGCAAGGTAGTGCTAAGTAATTGTAGGTTTGGACAGGAGGTACTCACTGAAGAGCTGGGTCTTCAAGTGCTTCTTAAAGACAGAGGGAGGTCCCTGCTCTGGTCGTTTTTGGCAGCTCGTTCCCCCAACAAGGAGCTACAAATGAGAATAACCTGGATTGCCGTGGTTGTATGGCCGGCAGAGCCAGGCGACGCTCATTTGATGAGCGCAGCATCCGGGGGGTAACGTGCTTTTACAAGAGCATTTAAGTAGGTGGGAGCATTCCCAACAATCACTCTGTAGGCAGCATCAGAGACTCGAACTTGATGCCAGCGGCTACAGGTAACCAAGCGGCTACAGGTAACCGAGCGGCTTCAGGTAACCGAGCGGCTACAGGTAACCGAGCGGCTACAGGTAACCGAGCGGCTTCAGGTAACCGAGCGGCTACAGGTAACCAAGCGGCTTCAGGTAACCAGTGGAGCTGGATGAGCAGCGGAGTGACGTGTGCCCTCTTTGGCTGGTTGAACACCAGTCACGCCGCCGCATTCTGTATCATCTGCAGTGGCTTCACCGCACAGGCCTCAAGCCTGTTAAGAGAGCGTTGCAGTAGTCGAGACGGGACATCACCAAGGTTTGTAGCAGCAGTTGAGTGGCATATTGGCTCAGGTACAGCCTGACTTTTTGGATGTTGAATAGTGCGAAGCGGCAGGACCGGGAGACGGCGGCAACATGGTCCCAGAATGTCAGTTGGTCATCAATAATGACACCTAGATTCCTTGCAGCCTTGGTAGGAACAAGAGGATAGGAACATAGGATGCAGGAAATAGGATGCAGGACATAGGGTGCAGGACATAGGATGCAGGACGCAGGACGTCTCTTGCACCTTGAGCAGATGCAGATGGAAGAGCGTGAAAAACACAAACATCTGATCAAGTTCCAGACGCTTAATGAAGAGGATGAGAAACATGGAAAGAACTGATTGAGTTCTGACTGAGGACAGGGTTTATGAATGAAAGTAGTAACCGTGTTAGATGATGTCAGATGAGGTCGGATGATGTCGATGACGTTGGGTGATGTCAGATGATGTCAGATGTCAGATGTCAGATGATGTTAGATGATGTCAGATGATGTTAGATGATGTCAGATGTCAGATATTAGATGATGTCAGATGATGTTAGATGATGTCAGATGATGTTAGATGATGTTAGATGATGTCAGATGTCAGATGTTAGATGATGTCAGATGTTAGATGATGTCAGATGATGTTAGATGATGTCAGATGTCAGATGTTAGATGATGTCAGATGATGTTAGATGATGTCAGATGTTAGATGATGTCAGATGATGTGAGATGATGTTAGATGATGTCAGATGTTCTTCACTTGTTGAAATCCTATCAGACGAATGGGGCCTGGGGGTGGAGGTGGGTCGGGGGTGTCACACCCGGCCCAATGTCGCACTAAATGTGTCCCGGATCCTTTGGCTTTAGGAAGCAGGACGGTCCAGATCCTTTGTCTTATCTACTCCCTCCCTCCACCTACAGCTCAAGTGATGGAGAAGCAGCATCTCTCCACGCTCCTTGTATTAGCTCTGTGGTTGTCCTCCGGCCTCGCTCAGACCACTCCGCCGCCGGCAGCTTCGGCCTCGGCCCCGCCCTCCACCGCGCCCCAGGGCGAGCGCCTAAAGTTCAGGCTGCAGGGATACCCCCGGAAGCACAACGAGGGGCGGGTGGAGATCTTCTACAAGGGCGAGTGGGGCACCATCTGCGACGACGACTTCTCTCTGGCCAACGCCAACGTGCTCTGCCGCCAGCTGGGCTTCGTGTCGGCCACGGGATGGACGCACAGCGCCAAGTACGGCAAAGGCCAAGGTGAGAGGACTGCTGCTGCTGCAGCCTGCGTCCTTTAACTTCAGCACACGCCGCTCGTCTAAAGCAGTGTCGCTCTATAGACGGGCAGCTCACAGGAATAAACGCCATGCAACCAGCTTTCACAGTTTGCATCTATGCATATGTCTGTTTTATTTATATATTGTGTATATTTTAGAGACTTTTTGAATGGGCCTTTACAGACTATTATTTGATCCCAAAATCATTGCCAATGTCAGACAAAATGGTGTTTGTCATTTTTTAGCTCAGTAAATAAATCTTATGATGGCCAGATGAACAAAATCCATTTTTCTATCCAACCCTGAAGAGGAATACACGGCAGAGGGGAACATGGATGGTAAGATGGATGGATGGTATCGAAGGGCCTTGTAGTCATTCACACATTTCGTTTTTCATAGGCTCCTCTTTTATTTCTCAGTGGATTGTCCTGTAAGCACCACCCACCCGCTTCACCAAGTAGAGCCAAACAAACGCAAGAATTAATATACAAACGGCCAAAAGTATTTGCCCAGATATTAGATCCTAATTACATGGGATTCCCAAGGATAGTCCCCCAACATGGTCTCTTCTGGGGGTGGGGTCTTGAGGAGCTGACCTCCCAGCTCCACGACAAAGCCATTAAGTGAGAACATTCCTCTCCCGGCAAGCAGCCTCCTGGCCGCCATGTTGAGCGGTCTGCCCTCCCTCGCAGGCAGGATCTGGCTGGACAACGTGCTGTGTAACGGAGGCGAGAGGAGCATCGAGGCGTGCAGGTCCCGCGGCTGGGGGAACAGCGACTGCACACACGACGAGGACGCCGGCGTGGTCTGCAAGGACGAGCGCATTCCCGGATTCGTGGACTCCAACGTCATCGACGTAAGGATGACGGCGTCTTTTTGATCCAGATGTTGTTGTTTTTTTTTTTGTTTTTTTTCTGTTTCTTGGAAGACCATGATGTCAGACCCCCATAAAGCCACAAACACAGTGAAAAGTGTGGTTAAAGTTATGAGTTGGGAATGGAAGTTTATTGAAGTATAGTGAACGCCCCCCTCCCTGCAGACTATCTGCGAGTCCACGTGGAAGGTGTTCTCCACCCGGCAGGACCCCGCCCGCAGCTCCTATCACACATATGATGTCAATCAGCTCCTTTACATGCAGTAGGTTTCCACTGGTTTGAGGTGAAGCAGTGGATGGAAAGGCCTCACAGCCACAGATGATCACACGCTGCATTATGGTGCAATCGCAGCCCAGAGCTTTGAGGATGGGGGTCGGGACCAAAGGGTCGTTGGGTCAAATGGATCCTTGTGGTCTCCCCCACCGAGGTACAAATTCACAATAGTAATTCCCAGTGTCGGTATCTAGTTGACAACAATCAAACATAACACGAGACTGTACCTGACGGCTTTCAGGATGAAGGGTGACCTGTGGTGCCAAAAATAACTCACATTTTTGGAAAGATAAAAAAGCAAAAATATTCTGTAGAAGTACCACTACTACTGGCAGTGCTATCTGTGGTATATTGTGATTTTGATGATTTAGTGTCTAATCTCTAGTTAGGGAGGTAACAGTGAAACTAGGATCCAAACAGTCGTTACTGGACATTGTCTAATTGTGCCAACCTCCTGTAAATGAAATAACAGTGCAGTTTAACTATTAATCATTTTGCTGAAGGACCCCCGAGGGTCCCCAGACCTGACGTTGAGAACCACTGACAACCAGATTACAATGATATACTCAATAAATGAATTCTGTCCATCCACAATAGAGTCTATCCATGGGTCTGACCCATCCCTGGATATCCCCACAGCTCCGTCCTTCCTCCTCTGGAGAGTGACCACAGCCAGGTGAACAGGGTCTGCATGGGAGCTCCCTGCAAGCTGCTGAAACTCTGCCTCCGTCCCATTCTTCTTGCTCATTAAAAGATGGGTTTCATAAAAAAGGAAGAGTAAAAAAAAAGAAACACAATTCTCAATCTGAACCTTTGCCCCTGTTTCTGGCCCCCTCCCCCACAGGGAGGGAGTCCTCTGTGAAATGTGGCATCACTCTTTTCCACTCAACCACAATGAGGTGACTCACTTCAAACACTGGCGCTCACACACTCACATTTCCCATATATGAGCGGTTAGAGAGTCCTGAAGCCAAGATGATCACTCTCTGCTCCGGCTGTGACTCACTCCGCTCTGTTCAACTCTTTCAAAGGTATTTTAACAGATGCACCAGGAATGAGGTCATTCCACATTAAAAGACACAGAATGTGCTTGATTCGTTAGAAATATGGGAAAACGTGTGTGTGTGTGCGTGCGTGCGTGCGTGCGTATAGACTGGTGTGTTATTTCCACTAGATCTGGGGGAACCCAAACTTTTTCACCCCACCCCCTAAAAAGCTCTTGGTTTCACACTTGACCGAAAGTATCACTACTGACAAAAAGTGCAAATCTCACAAAAAATAACGTAATTAATTGAGTATTAAGTGATTTGAGTATATCATTTATTTTTTAATAAATAGATAATATTATTAATAAAAATATCCAAAAAAATAAATCATTTTGCTGTTGTCCTGCAATTCCTTTGAGGATCCCTAGTGTGCCGCTGACCCCAGTTTTGGAACCCCCTGAACTCAATCTAAAAGATCTGTTTTTCGCTCCAGACTTCAGCTGCATTTGTTCATCGTTAAGTTTTTAATCACGTGTAACTCTGAAGGAATGATCCAGCGTTTGGAGTTGAGACAAAGCTGAAATGACCGAACTGAAAGGTACAGTGGGGCAAAAAAGTATTTAGTCAGCCCCCAATTGTGCAAGTTCTCCCACTTAAAATGATGAGAGAGGCCTGTTATTTTCATCATAGGTTCACCTCAACTATGAGAGACAAAATGAGGGAAAAAATCCAGAAAATCACATTGTCTGATTTTTAAAGAATTTATTTGCAAATTATGGTGGAAAATAAGTATTTGGTCAATAACAAAAGTTCATCTCAATACTTTGTTATATACCCTTTGTTTGCAATGACAGAGGTCAAACGTTTTCTGTAAGTCTTCACAAGGTTTTCACACACTGTTGCTGGTATTTTGGCCCATTCCTCCATGCAGATCTCCTCTAGAGCAGTGATGTTTTGAGGCTGTCGCTGGGCAACACTGACTTTCAACTCCCTCCAAAGAATTTCTATGGGGTTGAGATCTGGAGACTGGCTAGGCCACTCCAGGACCTTGAAATGCTTCTCACGAAGCCACTCCTTCGTTGCCCGGGCGGTGTGTTTGGGATCATTGTCATGCTGAAAGACCCAGCCACGTTTCATCTTCAATGCCCTTGCTTATGGAAGGAGGTTTTCACTCAAAATCTCACGATACATGGCCCCATTCATTCTTTCCTTTACACGGATCAACCGTCCTGGTCCCTTTGAAGAAAAACAGCCCCAAAGCATGTTTCCACCCCCATGCTTCACAGTAGGTATGGTGTTCTTTGGATGCAACTCAGCTTTCTTTCTCCTCCAAACACGACAAGTTGAGTTTTTACCAAAAAGTTCTATGTGGGTTTCATCTGACCATATGACATTCTCCCGATCCTCTTCTGGATCATCCAAATGCTCTCTAGCAAACTTCAGACGGGGCTGGACATGTACTGGCTTAAGCAGGGGGACACGTCTGGCACTGCAGGATTTGAGTCCCTGGCGGCGTAGTGTGTTACTGATGGTAGCCTTTGTTACTTTGGTCCCAGCTCTCTGCAGGTCATTCACTAGGTCCCCCCGTGTGGTTCTGGGATGTTTGCTCACCGTTCTTGTGATCGTTTTGACCCCACGGGGTGAGATCTTGCGTGGAGCCCCAGATCGAGGGAGATTATCAGTGGTCTTGTATGTCTTCTATTTTCTAATAATTGCTCCCACAGTTGATTTCTTCACAACAAGCTGCTTACCTACTGCAGATTCGGTCTTCCCAGCCTGGTGCAGGTCTACAATTTTTTTCTGGTGTCCTTTGACAGCTCTTTGGTCTTGGCCATAGTGGAGTTTGGAGTGTGACTGTCTGAGGTTGCGGACAGGTGTCTTTTATACTGATAACGAGTTCAAATAGGTGCCATTAATACAGGTAACGAGTGGAGGACAGAGGAGCCTCTTAAAGAAAAAGTTACAGGTCTGTGAAAGCCAGAAATCTTGCTTGTTTGTAGGTGACCAAATACTTATTTTACAGAGGAATTTACCAATTAATTCATTAAAAAATCCTACAATGTGATTTCCTGGATTCTTTCCCCCCATTCTGTCTCTCATAGTCGAAGTGAACCTATGATGAAAATAACAGGCCTCTCTCATCTTTTTAAGTGGGAGAACTTGCACAATTGGTGGCTGCTGTGGCACGGTGGCGCGGTGGCACGGTGGCGCAGTGCACTGCACTGCTGCCTCACAGCAAGAAGGTCCTGGGTTCGATTCCCGCCTGGGGCGCTGTTGGCACCGTGCTCCGGCGGGTTATCTTCCAAAAAAACAGGAGCCTTTCTGTGTGGAGTTTGCATGTTCTCCCCGTGCTCACATGGGGTTTCCTCCACCTCACGTCAGTAAGGACCCCCCTCAAAAACATGCACCCATCATCGTCTGACCAGCGATGGACACTTATCACCTGGTCCCCGGGTGCGTCCACGTACGCTGCCCACTGCTCCTGCTGTGGCCCCGGTGGAAGGACAAGCCAGGATGGGTCAAAAGCAGAGGAGCCATTTCACCGGCCACCATCAAAGCATGTGCATGTGTGTGTGTGCAAGCATGTGTTGTAGTGTGGTGTGTTGCATGACAAATAAAGACTGTTTCTTCTTCTTTTCTGACTAAATACTTTTTTGCCCCACTGTAAATCTGTCCTCGTCATCACCGACAGACGCAGGTGGATGAGAACCGGGTGGAGGAGGTGAGGCTCCGCCCTGTGGTCTCCGCGGCGAAGAGAAAGATGCCCGTGACGGAGGGCGTGGTGGAGGTGAAGTACAAGGACGGCTGGGCGCAGGTTTGCGACCTGGGCTGGACGCCCAAAAACACTCGGGTGGTCTGCGGCATGCTGGGATTCCCCCACGAGAGGAAGGTCAACAAGAACTTCTACAAGTAAGTGGAAGACCCCCATGACCCCGCCCATCCCTTCCTCCATCTTCATCCTCCTCCTCAGGCTGACGGACCTCAGAGTCTTTCCAAAGAAGCAGAGCACACAAAGCTTGATGGAGGTCTTGGCATTCAAGTCTCGACATTCACTGTGACCCACTCAGACCCTCAGAGACTTTCTGCATCCCCAAAATCAAATTTCTACTCTAAAAGCGACAAAATTCTCCACCTGACATCATGGATCCAAATAAAGAGTTTGTGCAGCAGAGTGGTTCGTTTGTGCAGCAGAGTGGTTTGTTTGTGTAGCAGAGTGGTTAGTCTGTGCAGCAGAGTGGGTAGTTAGTGCAGCAGAGTGGTTAGTGTAGCAGAGTGGTTAGTTTGTGCAGCAGAGTGGTTAGTTAGTGCAGCAGAGTGGTTAGTTTGTGCAGCAGAGTGGTTAGTTAGTGCAGCAGAGTGGTTAGTTTGTGCAGCAGAGTGGTTAGTTTGTGTAGCAGAGTGGTTAGTTAGTGCAGCAGAGTGGTTAGTTTGTGCAGCAGAGTGGTTAGTTTGTGCAGCAGAGTCGTTAGTTTGTGCAGCAGAGTGGTTCGTTTGTTAGCAGATTGGTTAATTTGTGTAGCAGAGTGGTTAGTTTCTGCAGGAGAGTGGTTAGTTTGTGCAGCAGAGTGGTTAGTCTGTGCAGCAGAGTGGTTAGTTTGTTAGCAGAGTGGTTAGTTTGTGCAGCAGAGTCGTTAGTTTGTGCAGCAGAGTGGTTCGTTTGTTAGCAGATTGGTTAATTTGTGTAGCAGAGTGGTTAGTTTCTGCAGGAGAGTGGTTAGTTTGTGCAGCAGAGTGGTTAGTTAGGGTAGCAGAGTGGTTAGTTTGTGCAGCAGAGTGGTTTGTTTGTGTAGCAGAGTGGTTAGTCTGTGCAGCAGAGTGGTTAGTTTGTTAGCAGAGTGGTTAGTTAGTGCAGCAGAGTGGTAAGTTGGTGCAGCAGAGTGGTTAGTTTGTGCAGCAGAGTGTTAAGTTAGTGCAGCAGAGTGGTTAGTTTGTGTAGCAGAGTGGTTAGTTAGTGCAGCAGAGTGGGTAGTTTGTGGAGCAGAGTGGTTAGTTTGTGCAGGAGAGTGGGTAGTTAGTGCCGCAGAGTGGTAAGTTAGTGCAGCAGAGTGATATGTTTGTGCATCAGAGCGGTTTCTCGACAGTAAAGCGTTGGGTGAGGTTGTGTTTTAACAGTCCTAAAAGATGGGAACCTTCCTTTAAAGCCTAAAAGATGGAATGAAAGCAGAAACGGGCCCTGAGACACCGTGAACCACGCTCAAGACGTGATTGCGGCTTGGGAGACATTCTGTGGTGTCGCACGGGACCAGAGCGGAAACGCTCAGACCGAAGCTCCGCCTTGGTGGTGATTCCTCGGCTGTTTGTTGATGTTTTTTCCCGTGGAAGATGTTCCTGTTTTTCTATGCACTCTGCTTTGTTGAGTTGTCTTCTCTCTTTTCCTGCACTACATTCTATTGTTAATGTGTTAACGTCTATATTAATGATCCAATTATAACACATTAACATCGGCTGTTATTTTACATCAAACTGCTATTTGTATTTAATTTGCCAAATAAACGGTGTCTAAGTAGTGAAATACTTGGGTTTGTGGAGCATGATGACTGCTTTATTACATTTTATATTACTAAATTAGGAAACTAAGCAGCTCTACGAGGCCCAACGTGTGTTTTCTCTCAGCCCCGTGTGAGGGGGGGGGGGGGGGGGTCGGAGGTCAGAGGTCACCGCTCTGAGTTTACTACGTCTCTACTACCAACAGATGTAGATTAGTGATCATTCATTCTTCTAAAGATGTAAAGATAATAACATGTTTTGAGTGTAAAGTGTAAAGCTGCAGAAGTCTACTTACAGTGTATGAGAGATCTCTGTGGCGGAGGGTGACTTTTGGGGAGGCCAATTGCGATTTTGTGTTAACGACAGAATAAAAATGAAATGATCGCACATTTCCACAAACCTTACACTAAGACAGCTGCTGAAGCTGTAGAATAAACCCAAAAAACATCAGGGAAAAGTCTACACATTGTTTTTCCTGTTTCTATAAATGAATTTGAAGTGATGTTTTCGGCTGATTTGCTTTAATAAATCACAACCCTCAAATCCATCGTCCATTGGTGGCACACATATTTACAAAATGTATACGAATCATTAAGAAATCCATGGACGGACGGACGGAAATTTCAGCGTCAGAGCAGCTCTCATCAAATAGACCATAATAATAAAGCAATAAAAAATATATATATAACAAAGAACAATGGCAATATATAGAAAAATTTGAAAATATGCAATAAACTCTTACAGTTAACTGTACGCAATAAAAATATGGCAATATACACTAAACCTGATGATGTATGATGTTATAGAGGGAAATAGACCAAACACCTTTTGTTTCTTTCGGTTTCAATCTGACTAACTGAGGTACCAACCTGAGGTATTGATTCAAGATTCAAGAGGTTTATTCGTTACATACATGGGCATACTTTCATACAAATATGCAGTGAAATGTAATGCAACGCACCCGGTGATAACACACAATATGTCCTAGGAAAAATTTCTTTCTAATAGACCAACTAACTGACTCCTAAAATGTAATACAGTAAGTCGAATACTTATAGAATAAAGTAAAAATATATAGAATAAAATAAAATAAAATACAATAAAAATAAAATACAATAAAATAAAATGAGATCAAATGGAATAGATAGAAGGAATATGCTTATGTATATGGAATAGGCAATTATGTATATACAGATATGTGCTATTGGAGCCGCTTCAAACCTTGATAGAAATAATAGAAATATCTCTGTAACCGGCCCGATACATGAGCAGACGCCGCTCTGTCAGAGGAACTCCCGAAAAGCCAGAGGAATGTAAAAAATGTTATTCATCGAAGTCGGCCCTTCAGTGCTTTACAGAGACTCCTGTGTGTGTGCTTGTGTGTGTGTGTGTGTGTGTGTGTGTGTGTTTGTGTGTGTGTGTGTGTGTGTGTGTGTGTGTGTGTGTGTGTGTGTGTGTGTGTTCACCGTGCATCTTGTAATATGGGGCTCTGGCTGTTTGCAGACGCGTGGTAAAGCGAGCGGCGCCGAAGCTCTCCAAGCCAAAGGTTAATGTTTCGGCAGGTGGAAGGTATTTCCCAGAAGGAGAAGCCACCGCCAGCCCTGCTCCCCCCCCCCCCCGGGGGGGGCAGGGCGGAGGGCCGCAGTGGGTTTCCTGCGCACGTAGAAGCAGAACTAGACTAGAACGCAGAACTTAGCTGCTTGGTAGTTGGATTCCTCCTGGTGTGCACGGCATGCGGGGGCTTGCCCCTGCTCTGTGGGGCTGTGGTTGTGTTCTTCCCTGTTGCCTGTTTCCTTCACCTTGTCCTTTCCTTTTTCCTTTGCACCATATTTCCTCTGATATGGACGAACGGCACAGATCGACCCCCGCTCAGTAATTCGCACAAAGCGCTTCCTAAGAAATAGAATTGGAGTTGGAGAGTTGGAGCCACAGCGAGCAGCCACAAATTTTGGACAAGGTGTGGATATGAGACGGGCGTGGCGCTCCGACAGATGCGTCGGAAGGGGGTTTGGCTTCCTGGATGACGTTGCTGTTGGGCGGCGCCTCCGTTCACACGACGGACGCGGTCGATCTGCGCCGTGTGTGCGTTCCTCTGCTTAGCTCCGTTGAATGAAACGCAACAGCGGTTCCCCCCTCACGGCAGGACTCTACTCACCCAGAGAGTCTGTTTCTCATTTCTGCATCGCAGCTGGAGAAGCACAGAGCTGCCGTGACGGAGGAAGGTTGCACGAGTCCAAACGGAATAACATCGCTTTCTCCGCTGATTGACCTTAGCGTGTACAGTTTAAATTGTGATGATCGTGCTTATAAACTGTCACATTGACAGTGATGTCATGATATGATTCTCATTGTGATTGGTCCAATTCCACAGGGTTCCGTCTGTGTGACTCTCACCGACGTCTTCCTCTCCCTCTTCGTCACTTTCCCCCCGAATTCTGCGTCTAACCAGTGTTTACCTTGCAGGCAGCCGCCCAAAGCTAAAGCAAACTCTAAGTCTAAACACGGCGTCGCCGGCAAAAGGTAAATTGAGGAATTCAAGATGTTGCGGTCAGAGTGTCTCTCCGCTCGGACGACTGTTGTAAAGTGAACGATGTTGAGTCGAGCGGAGGTGCTTGACTTTGTTCTTAATGAAAAGGAACCTGTTCCCTCAAAACCCCGACTGGCCTTCCCCATGAAGTCCATGCCGCTTCAACACCTTCCAGATAAGAGCCAAGGCTGGTTGTTCTGAAACATGATCTTTATTAAAGTAAAATATCTGACCTGCTTCAGTCAAACCCTGAAGAGACTCAATTTGGGTTTTTTTTTTTTTCTAAATCACGTTTTTTTTTACTGGTTCCTCAGATATTTATATGAACAATTCCTCCCATAGGAATCTAATGCTACTTCATTTAACGGTTTATTTGATAAATGTTAAAAATACATGAAAAATGTCTATGATCATTTATTTGCACTGAACTAACTTTCTTATTTGGAATACAAACAGAAATGCATTTGTGTCTCTCTTTGAATATCTGTGTATGTGCATGTGTGTGTTTCAATGGAAACATTTTTTTAGCAGTGGAAACGGATGGTTGGTCATTCATTCACTCAATTCCAGGATAATCACATATTTTGTTTCATTCTAAAGATGAACGTTAACATCTTTGCACACAGGGTGCTTTTTATTCTCCTACATACAGTGAATTTATTCATTCATTCATTCATTCATGAATAAATAAATTCACTCATTCATTCCTGGACTCAAGTCAGGCCAATGACAACATTTGAATGATAAATGTTTATATCTTTGCACACTGGGTGCTTTTTTTGAAGTATTCATTCATTCACTCACTCATCCCCACCCGCAGGCTGTACTTGGAGCGCCAGAAGAGCCACTTCTACGTGCACTCGGTGGCGTGCACGGGGGTGGAGGTGCACCTGGCGGCCTGCCCCCTGGAGTTCACCAAGCCCAACAGCACGGCGTGCGCGGGCGGGACGCCGGCCGTGGTCAGCTGCTTGCCGGGACCCCTGTTCACCCACAACAGCAACCTGAAGAAGAAGCTCAAGACCTCGGTACCGACGCAACGCCGCCATCACAGCCCAGCGTCATGTTGACACAGCAGCTCAGTCTTTACCAGCACTTAGTATGAGAGCGCTCTCACTCATAACCTGCACTTATAGTACCAGCATGACAGACTAAGCCCCGAGAAGTTTAATAGTATCTACCTCTACTACACCTCTACTCTCCTACACCTCTATTCTACTACACCTCTATTCTACTGTATTCTACTCTACTACACCTCTATTCTACTCTGTTCTACTACACCTCTATTCTACTCTATTCTACTCTACTACACCTCTATTCTACTCTATTCTACTCTACTACACCTCTATTCTACTCTATTCTACTACACCTCTATTCTACTCTATTCTACTCTACCTCTACTACACCTCTATTCTACTCTACCTCTACTTCACCTCTATTCTACTCTACCTCTACTACACCTCTATTCTACTACACCTCTACTACACCTCTATTCTACTCTACTACACCTCTATTCTACTCAACCTTTACTTCACCTCTATTCTACTCCACCTCTATTCTACTCTACCTCTACTACACCTCTATTCTACTATATGCTACTCTTCCACTACTACACCTCTATTCTACTCTACCTCTACTACACCTCTATTTTTCTCTATTCTACTCTACTACACCTCTATTCTACTCTACCTCTACTACACCTCTATTCTACTCTATTCTACTCTACCTCTACTACACCTCTACTCTACCTCTACTACACATCTATTCTACTCTACCTCTACTGCACCTCTATTCTACTCTACCTCTACTATACCTCTATTCTACTCTACCTCCACTACACCTCTATTCTACTCAACCTCTACTACACCTCTATTCTACTCTACCTCTACTGCACCTCTATTCTACTCTACCTCTACTACACAGCTATTCTACTCTACCTCTACTGCACCTCTATTCTACTCCACCTCTATTCTACTCTACCTCTACTACACCTCTATTCTTCTCTGTTCTACTCTACCTCTACTACACCTCTACTCTACCTCTACTACACCTCTATTCTACTCTACCTCTACTACACCTCTATTCTACTCTACCTCTACTGCACCTCTATTCTACTCCACCTCTATTCTACTCTACCTCTACTACACCGCTATTCTTCTCTGTTCTACTCTACCTCTACTACACCTCTATTCTACTCTACCTCTACTACACCTCTATTCTACTCTATTCTACTCTACCTCTACTACACCTCTACTCTACCTCTACTACACCTCTATTCTACTCTACCTCTACTACACCTCTATTGTACTCTACTACACCTCTATTCTACTTTGCCTCTACTACATCTCTATTCTACTCTACCTGTACTACACCTCTATTCTACTCTACTACACCTCTATTCTACTTTGCCTCCACTACATCTCTATTCTACTCCACCTCTACTACACCTCTATTCTACTTCTACTCGACCCCCCTCTACCTCTCCTCTACTCTATGTCTACTCTATGTCTACTGCTCGATAGGGAACTGATGAGACGATCCTCATTATTGGATGTTTATCTGTTGGACGTGACTGATGAATGAGACGGAGCAGGAACCTCGTTAAGGAGCCGGATGAGAAATGAGCTGAAGGACGTTTTAAAAAGTCTAATCACAGCACCTTTTATTTCCTTCTTTCTTTCGCAGCGATCACTTGGAAGCGTTTCACTGCCGTGCATCTCAACCTGCAAATTGTTGGCAGGAAACGTCCGACCACATGACAGTAAGCTAAAACTTTGCTTCTTGTAGACCACAGTGCGGCTGAAGGGCGGAGCGAGGACCGGGGAGGGCCGGGTGGAGGTGCTGAAGAACAACGAGTGGGGGACGGTGTGCGACGACCGCTGGAGCCTCCAGTCGGCCAGCGTGGTCTGCAGGGACCTGGGCTTTGGAAGCGCCAAGGAGGCCCTGACCGGAGCCCGCATGGGTCAAGGTGAGCAGCAGATAGAAGACGTTGGGGAACGACTGCAGCGCAAAGAGCTTGACACGTTGAACACAAACCAGTTAAATGTAAGGACAAGGCGAAATGATAGAAATACTGAAATAAAAAGCTCAAAAAAATCAAATATAAACACATAAGGTAGGATGAACAATAGGTCAAAATGCAATTTAGAGCAGGTTGATTATTTGCTGAAAAGTAGTGCTGAATATAAAAGCTTTGGGCCTGGTTTTAAAAGTAGAAATGTATAATAACTACCAAACCTAACCAATAAACAAATCCATGTCTTATTATCTAGGTGTGTATTAATGGCTGGTTAGAGCTTATTAAAGGCCATCTCTAGTGTTTTATTTAACTTCTTCCTTTTCAACACCTTTAGATCGTTTTAAATGCTGTAAAACGACAGCGCGCCTCCCCCTCCAGCGGCCGCCTCGAGGGGGAGTTGTCAATGTTTGCCTTGCAGAGGGGATCGGTCACGGTCTTGCCGCTCTGATCGCACCCAAACTCCTCCCATCGCAGGAGATAAAGAGGGTGGGGCCTGGTTAGTACTGGGGATGGGAGACGGAGTCCTTCCTGTCGTGGAGCGCCAACATGGAGGAACGGCTGGCTGTATGAATAATAATTAATAATAATGATGATGACGATGAGGATGATTTTGGGCACGGGAGGAATGACGTTCCGAGCTGGCTCCCGCTCGTCTGACAAGCTCGATCCCCTCCGCAAGGCAAACATGAGGAACTCCCCCTCCAGGCAGCTCGGCGGCCGCGGGAAAGGGAGGCGGGCTGTCGTCCGCAGCCGGTGCTTGACCACGCCCCTTGGTCCGCCGCACCACTTTTTATGGTTTTTATGATCTTTCACGCTCTAGGTGTCCTGCCAGATCCATCTCGGTCCGGCATCTTAGTCATGAAATGCCCCTCACTGTGTTTTATTGTGGAGCCTTCACTCATCATCTCGTCCGAAAGGCGTCCATGCTGTCTGATCTCCGGGGTCATCGACCCCTCGGGACCTTTTGATAATCGGCCCTCCGCCCAGAGAGGACGTTCCTGATGAGGAACGAATGAATGGAATGCTCTTTAGAAAAACATGGGAACATCTCTGTGAACATGGAGATGTTCACAAGAAGAAGATCTTTACGGTGGGGAAAAAAGGAAAACCACCTTCAGGGCCGACAGAGCATCTCCAAGCTCGAATAAAAGGTTTTAACAGTCATCGATAGATTGAACCTCCGTCATCTCCAATGATGGGTCTGCTCAAAGAGTTCAACAACATTTGCAACTTGTGTTCCAGTAAAGAATATTTCTAATCCCTGAATCTCGGTCAGTTGTGAGTTCAGTATCATGTGTTTGAGCTAATAATCATTTTCAATATGATCGTTTATTTGGTCAGTTAGAAGGGTTGAATAACCTCAGTTAGTAGTTGGGGTGAAATGTGGTGATTTGTAAACGATTCTTAAAATTGGTTTTGCAGGAAAACCTAACCCTAACTCCATTTTAGGAAATTAAAAATGAATTACAATTGATTAAATACATTGATTACATTCAAAAAATTGCATTTTAACTTCATTCAACAATCCCTTCCCAGTGATTTTCCAGATCACAGGATGGATGGAAGCCTTCTGCATCCGTGCTGTTGTCACACTGTGACAACAGCACGGAAAAACGCAGGAAACGCAGGCAGAGACAATGCAGGCAGAGACACACACACACACACACACACACACACACACACACACGCACGCACGCACGCGCACGCACACACACGCACACACATGCGCACACACGCGCGCACACACGCGCGCACCTGTGCGTGTGCATTTTCCACATTGCTGGGCCTCTCCTTGAACATGGAGCTTTGTTCGATTGAAGGTACGCTACCTCCAGTTCCCTTCTGGGGAAAAACAACCAGTCTTCTCAAGGAGCTTTTTGTGAGGAACAGGTTCACATCTTGGTTCTCGTGTGTGTGTGTGTGTGTGTGTGTGTGTGTGTGTGTGTGTGTGTGTGCGTGCGCGTGCACATAATGTGTGTTACCGCGGGAAGCCTGAGTCACAGGGGGCATCGTAGCTGGACGCCAGACCGCCCACGAGACGCCATTTTCCCCCCATGGGAAGTCTAAGACGTCACAGAAGCCAAGAAGGGAGAAGGGATTCCTTTCAGAGGGATCATACGACATTTAAACCAGTGGTGGCTGTAATTTCAAAGGGTTTGATGAAACGAGGAAACTCATTTTGGTGTTTTGCTCGTTGCTCAGGGTGCCAGTGTCAGAAGCCGGCGTGCATGACCGACCCACACGGAGTGAAATAACTATTTGACCAAGAAACTACTGTGTGAGTTTGTCTTTTGTGACGTGTGGTTTGAAGTGATCCAGTACCTTCCACGTGGCAATATTGGGATGCGTAGACAGACAGACATGCAGACAGACAGACACTTTATTCATCCCCAGAGGGAAATTGCGGCGTTAGAGCAGCTCACATCAAAATAACAGGCCATAATAATAAAGTAATAAAACTTTAATAAAAAAATAGAAGAAATTAACAATAAACAACAGCCCTCTGTATCGACAACCCCACAAACAAAAGTAAGAAATTGTGTAAGTTTGCATGAATGTAAAATAATAGGTAAGAAGTCATGAAATAAAAAAAAAATCTAATGTCATGCACTGTATGCAAGTATTAAATTACTTAAAAAAGGTAAAAAAAAAAAAACATGGCTAAAACCTGTGTGTGTGTGGTTGTGTGTGTGTGTGTGTGTGCGTGTGTGTGTGCGCGCGTGTGTGTGTGTGTGTGTGTGTGTGTGTGTGTGTGTGTGCGTGCGTGCGTGTGTGCGTGCAGGAATCGGTCCCATCCACATGAACGAGGTGAAGTGCGTGGGTCTGGAGAAGTCGATCTGGAACTGTCCATCCAGGAACATCACGTCAGAGGACTGCCAGCACCTGGAGGACGCCGCCGTGCGCTGCAACGTGCCCTCCCTGGGGCTGGAGAGCACGGTCAGAGCTGCATTTCAAGACGCCTTTATTCATTTTTTGAATTATGTTTTTTTTTATTGGGATTATTATTATTATTATTATTATTATTATTACTGTTATAATTGTTGTTGTTGTTGTTGTTGTTGTTGTTAATATTATTATTACTTCCAGCATGTGATGTCTGCTTGCTCAATGTTGCCACCCGTGGTGGGGAGTTATTTTGAATCAAATTTATTATTATTTTGTTTACTCTGTATTAATTTCATTTTAATTTCATTCATTTCATATTTCATTTATTTCATAATTATACTGATAAAAGTACTTGATATTGAGTTTTCATTACATATGCATGCATCAGCTAGTGATCTTTTATGAATTTTCAGTCAGTATGTTTCAGGGTCTGGGTTCTATGAGGGCAGTTGAGAACTAACATCATGGTGGTGCAGCAGATCCAACCTCCCTTATCATCCACCTTCTTCCTGATGCAACTCAGAAAACAGACAGGAGCTCCTATAAACCCTCAAAAACCTCTTCTTTGTCTTACCTGAACATAACATTTTGGGTGGCTTGGCTTTCATGATTCTTCGACCTGTAGAAATAGCAGATTCCAATCAAATTCTCAGTGTCATCTCATCGTAATTTCACAACTCACTAGAAAATCCGAATTTTAAATCAAATTTTACCCAAACTGTTTTCTGGCGGAACGTGTGAGATGTCTAACAACAGCTATGTGTCACAAACTGGTTGCTACGGTTGGCACCGCCTTTGGAAATATGAAGTTATTCTATTCTATTCTATTTGTTCAAGAATCATTGCAGTCATTTTTGATCTGGATATCATTTTCATATATTTTCTGACCATGGTGATCGCCTCTGACCAATTTCTAATATCTAACCCCGATTCAACACAATGAACAGAACATGTATACTGTGAAAAACAAGATAATAGAAAGTATCTGGCAAGCATGCCTGATTGAAATGTAGTGCAGAAGGAGCATGATGTGTTCCGTGTGGCTTCATGGTGGGTTCGGTGATGTGTGCATGCAATTGACATGCCTCACTTCATTGTGCTGTAGGTCAGAACCTGATGGACGCCATGGTTGGAAAATGGATTGAAAATGTACGGAATTGCCCTTGAACCCCCTGGAACATGTATTTCTGCTGATACATGCTTTGTCCAACAGCATCAACATGCCTCTCCTGGAAAGTGTGACTGGCAAACATATCATTGTTTGCTAGATCATGCTTTTCTGTGGGCTCCAAAGATACACATGGATGTTCTGGGCCACACAAACCCAACAGACACATGACCGACCCTGAAAAAACAGCCTTCACTGATAAAACTGGTGAGATGTTCACCAGGGTGGTTCGGTGTCAGTAGCCCAACCAGCCCCCACCATGTGTATCTGCCCCCCCATTCTCTGCTCCGCCCAGATCCGCCTGACGGGGGGTCGCACCCGCTATGAGGGGCGCGTGGAGGTGCTGGGGGCCGACTCCAACGGGACCCAGAGGTGGGGCCTGATCTGTGGCGAGAGCTGGGGCACCAAGGAGGTGACGGTGGCCTGTAGGCAGCTGGGCCTGGGCTACGGCAACCAGGGCCTGCAAGTAGGTCATTAACCTGCTGGTAACCTACTGGTGACCTGCTGGTAACCCTATAGTAACCTGCTAGTAACCTACTGGTAACTTTCTGGTAACCTTCTAGAAACTGCTAATAACCTACTGTTACCCACTAGTAACCTGTTGGTAACCGGCTGGTAACCTGCTGGTGACCTGCTGGGAACATTTAAAGCAGCCTGCTGGTAACATAGTAATTAACCAGCTGGTAACATTATAGTAACCTGCTTGTGACCGGCTAGTAACCTGCTGTTAACCTTAAAGTTTTCTGCGGTAACCTTCTGGTAACCTTCTAGTAACCTTCTAGTAACCTGCTGGTAACCTGCTGGTAACCTACTAGTAACCTGCTGGTAAACTTATAGTAACCTGCTGGTATCATTATGGTAGCCTGCTGGTAACATACCAGTAATCTACTGGTAACCTACTTGTAACCTGCTGGTAACCTGCTGGTCACTTGCTGGTAACCTGCTGGTAATCTGCTGGTAACCTTCTAAAAACGCTAGTAACCTACTGGTAACCTACTAGTAACCTGCTGGTAAACCGCTGGTAAACTGCTGGTAAACTGCTGATAACCTTATAGTAGCCTGCTGGTAACATAGTAGTAACCTGCTGGTAACCTGCTGGTAACCTTATAGTAACCTGCTTGTGACCTGCTAGTAACCTGCTGGTAACCTTATGGTAACCTACTAGTAGCCTGCTGGTAACCTGCTGGTAACATTATAGTAACCTGCTGGTAACCTGCTAGTAACCTGCTGGCAACATACCAGTAATCTACTGGTAACCTTCTTGTTACCTGCTGGTAACTTGCTGGTAACCGTATAGAAACAGCTAGTAACCTTCTGTAACCCACTAGTAGCCTGCTGGTAACCTTATAGTAGCCTGCTGGTAACATAGTAGTAACTTGCTGGTAACCTACTGTTAACCTGCTGGTAACCTACTAGTAACCTGCTGGTAACCTACTGGTAACCTACTAGTAACCCGCTGGTAACCTTCCAGTAACCTGCTGGTAACCTGCTGGTAACCTACTAGTAACCTGCTGGTAACCCACTAGTCACCTGCTGGTCACCTGCTTGTAACCTGCTGGTAACCTGCTGGTAACGTGTTGGTAACCTACTAGTAACCTGCTGGTAACCTACTAGTCATCTGCTGGTTACCTACTGTTTACCTGCTGGTAACCTACGAGTAACCTACTGGTAACCTGCTGGTGACCTACTTGTTACCTGCTGGTAATCTACTAGCAACCTGCTAGTTACCTGCTGGTAACATACGAGTCACCCAATGGTAACCTGCGGCTGACCTGCTAGTTACCTGCTGGTAACATACTAGTCACCCACTGGTAACCTGCTGGTGACCTGGTAGTTACCTGCTGGTGACCTGGTAGTTACCTGCTGGTAACCTACTAGTCACCCACTGGTAACCCGCTGGTTACCTACTAGTAACTTGCTGGTAACTTGTTGGTAACCTGCTGGGAGCCTGCTGGTGACCTACTAGTTCCCTGCTGGTAACATAGTAGTAATCTGCTGGTAACCTGCTGGTAACTTACTAGTTACCTGCTGATAACCTACTAATTACCTGCTGGTAACATAGTAGTAACCTGCTGGTAGCTTACGAGTTACCTGCTGGTAACCTACTAATTACCTGCTGGTAATATAATAGTAATCTGCTGGTAACCTGCTGGTAACCTACTAGTTACCTGCTGGTAACATAGTAGTAATCTGCTGGTAACCTGCTAGCAATGGCCATGAACCTTGCAGGATCATAGTTGCATTTACTTCTCGGTTTAGACAGTGGGAGATACTGCTGTTAATCCTTTTGAAACAGATGTTCAAATATAAAAAATACACTACAAATCATATGCAATATATGTTATATGTAAATATAACCCTGACCCTCTTCTATACAAATATACTGTTTATAATCAAACTGAGATCCACTGAACTACAACTACCCTGTGTCAAGTTTTGTTCAAAGAAATGAAGCAAAAAAAGGAGGAAATCTCTCCAGTAAGATGGTAGTTATACATCCAAAAGTACTTCATTGGAATATTATTGAAATGTACAGTATGTTTAGATCATACTTGACATGTATGGATTCAAATCTTGCAGTTTAAAAAGTATATATATATATATATATATATATATATATATATATATATATATATATATATATATATATACAAAAACCCGAAAAGCAAAAACAAAATAGAAACATCTTTTTCTTGGTCGGTCTAAAAGGGTTTAGGGTTAGGGTTCACTTGGATAGTTTCACGTTCATACTCAAATCCACTGACTTGGGTGTTGCAGTTGATACTTAAGTACTGGTTTAAACCTTACCCTGGTATCAACTCTGCAGGTTGGGGACTCCTTAACCCATTGGCATTTGGTTGCATTTCACTTTGGGAACTCCCTTCCTCCAACGCTGAAGCTGACCCCACCCAACCCATCCCTTCACTTCCTGTAAACCACCTCTAACTTAACACCAAAAACCATGAACCATCTAGAGGACAACCTGGTCAGTGGCCCCCGGGTCATTTGAATTTGAGACCCCCCTGACCCAACCCCGAGGACCCCAACCCCAATGACCCTAACCCCAAGGACCCTAACCCCAAGGAACCCAAGGACCCCAACCTCAATGACCCTAACCCCAAGGACCCTAACTGGAAACCTTATACCTTATACCTCACCCTAACCATCTAAAAGTTAGATGGCTAACTTTAGGTTTTATGTTTTATTCCTAAAACCTAAACTAAAGCATTTCTAACCTATTAACATTGTACGTTGATAATAAGTATTAACAGTGACTTGAATCAGGTCAATTCACACTCATTTTCAACTTTTTTTTCCGTCAGTTTATTCTGAGTTGAGTATTAACTTTAGACTTTTTCCAAATAAAGTACAACTCCCCCCCCCCCCCCCCCCCCTGCCCCCCCTGCCGCCGGCCCCCCAGGCCCCTGCTCTGTACGCAGAACATTAGAACCGGACCAAGACAGTTCAGGGACAGAACAGGAAGCACTCACATCCCGCAGGGCCCCCCCTACAGGTCCGCATCGTGGGCGGTCGGACCACGTACGAGGGCCGCGTGGAGGTTCAGGTGGGGTCCAAGTGGGGCACGGTGTGCAGCGCAGGCTGGACCACCAAGGAGGCCATGGTGGTCTGCAGGCAGCTAGGCCTGGGATACTCCATGCACGCCATCACCGTGAGTAGAGGCTCCAGGCTCCAGGCTCCAGGCTCCAGGCTCTAGCCCCAGTTGAATATGTTTAATGAAGCCAAATTAAAGCTAAATGAGGCTTTGAAAAAGGATATTGGATGGTTATGTTAATTGAATAGTTATTGAATCATTTATTAAATAGGGTTTTAAAGCTTAAGCAAAGCAACATTTGGGTTTGGGAAAGGATATTGGATAGATATCTTTATTTATAAAAAGTTATTAAATACTAGTAGTCTGAGTTCTTGTCTTTTCTGGAGGTAATTCTTGGAAGGGAAGGTTCTACTTGGATGTCAATCTGATGCTGAATTTAATAGGTTTAACAGCGGAATTAAAGCAAGATTTTGAAAGATAGTAACTGAAGTGTTTTTTGTAAAGCACTGACTGCTGTACAACATTAAAATAATAATAATAATAATAATAATAATAATAATAATAAATAAACAAATAAATTAGCAAATAAATAGATGAATAAATAAATAATATAATACAGTGGAAAATAAAACATTAAAGATGTTAGACAGAATTGGCCAACTAAACCTGATATATATCTTGATAAAAACCCTTATCTATAAAGATGCGGATAAAAAAAAGGTTATTGGATAAGTTATTAGTTATTAGATAATTATAAAATATTATTTGGACTGTTGATTCAGTATTCCATAGAACTAAGAGGTGTATAAAAGGTGTATTATAATAAATATTAAATATTTTAAGATGTTTTTTGCCCTCCACTTGCTCACACACTCAACTCCACGTCTCCAACATCCTGATGATTAAAATGATAACACCCAGCACTTTCAGCTCCACTTGAGTTTTTACATCTGTGGAATTTCAGCGTCGCTCAGTAATGTCTCCTCATGGAACACTGTTTGTTTGTTTGTGTGTTTGTGTCCCGCCGTCTCCTAGGAAACGTGGTACTGGGACAGCAGCAACGTGACGGACATGGTGATGAGCGGCGTGAAGTGCACGGGGACGGAGCTGGCGCTGAGCCAGTGTCAGCATCACAAAGTGCTCAACTGTCAGAGAGTCGCCGCCAAGTTCGCTGCAGGGGTCATCTGCTCCGAGAGTACGAGACCCTCACCACCTTTCCTCAAATAAGAAAGCTTCATCAAAGTGGTGAAGTAGCGAGGGACTCGTAGTCGAGCCAAGTCAGCTTCACCGATGATGTGAGGAGCTGCTGCAACACAGTTCTTCATTTAAAAGAACACATTTAATATAAAAGAACACACTTCATATAAAATAACTCACTTCATATGAAAGAACACACTTCATATAAAAGAACACAATTAATATAAAAGAACACATTTAATGTAAAAGAACACACTTCATATAAAAGAACTCACTTCATATGAAAGAACACACTTCATATAAAAGAACACAATTAATATAAAAGAACACATTTAATATAAAATAACACACTTAATATAAAAGAACACACTTCATATAAAAGAACACACTTCATATGAAAGAACACACTTAATATAAAAGAACACATTTAATATAAAAGAACACACTTCATATAAAAGAACACACTTCATATAAAAGAACACACTTCATATGAAAGAACACACTTCATATAAAAGAACACACTTAATATAAAAGAACACATTTAATATAAAACAACACACATAATATAAAAGAACACACTTCATATAAAAGAACACGTTTAATATAAAAGAACACACTTCATATAAAAGAACACACTTCATATAAAAGAACACATTTAATATAAAAGAACACACTTCACATAAAAGAACACACTTAATATAAAAGAACACACTTCATATAAAAACACACTTCATATAAACCCACCTAATCAGCAAATGTACTTAGTATAGACATATCTATACTATAGTGATACATCGTGTAGTATATACAGTACAGTAACGAGGTGTATATACTATAGTGATACATAGTGTAGTATATACAGTGCAGTAAGGAGGTGTACATACTATAGTGATACATAGTGTAGTATATACAGTGCAGTAAGGAGGTGTACATACTATAGTGATACATAGTGTAGTATATACAGTGCAGTAAGGAGGTGTATATACTATAGTGATACATAGTGTAGTATATACTATAGGACTCTGACTTGTCTGCACCAACAAACCGTTTGGACAGTTTGTTTGTTTCCTTGGGAGAGTCCTCAATAGCAGCTCTCCCAGGTCTTTTATAAAACCTCTTCTCCAGGAGAACAACGCAGCAGCTGTCTCGCCGGCGGCTGGTATCACATCCTTCTTTCTACTTCCAGATAAGATCCAAGATAAAAGCAGGAAATACCCGACTTGGTGTTCTTTTCTTTTATGGGGTAGCAGGTGGTGCAGTAGAAACAGTGGATCATGTTGTTGTAGAACTCTGCTCCGAGTGTCACAACCTGCTCCTCCTGTCAGACGTGGGTGTGGGCGCTGAGTTCAATAAATCCAACCCTAAAAACAGGACAAGCTTAGCTCATCTTTATAGTCACAAACACACCACAACACATGCATTTGGTGCAGCAACGACCAACAGACACACACACACACACACACACACACACACACACACCACAACACACACACCACAACACACACACACACACACATACACACACACACGGCTGGTCCTTCCTCCGGGGGGCAGCCAGGAGCGATGGGCAGCTGACAGTACAGCACCCGGGGACCAAGATCTAAATCCCTCACTGGCCAGGCGGCGTTTGTTGCGCATGTTTTTAGTGCGAGTTCTTACAATGTCACATGGACGAAACCCCATGTGAGCACGGGGGGAGCATGCAAACTCCACACAGAAAGGCCCCTCATCAGACGATGCCCTCCGAATGGAACCCAGGACCTGGTTGCTGTGAGGCAGCCGTGCAATGCACTGTGCCACTGTTTGTTTCAAACTCTGTTTGAATGTTTTGTATCCTACACATACAAATACATGTTCATTATCCCAGGTGTTTCAAATGACTCTCACCGATGATATCAGTGTGAATATTAGAATAATAATAAATAATATTAAATGGAACCTGGTGTGCTGCGGTATGAGGGAGGCAGGAACTAAATTAAATGTTTTTTTATCTCGGGATTTGCAGCGGCGTCCGACCTGGTGCTGAACGCTCCTCTGGTGCAGGAGACGGTTTACATCGAGGACCGTCCTCTGCACATGCTCTACTGCGCGGCGGAGGAGGACTGTCTGTCCAAGTCGGCGGCCAAGGCCAACTGGCCGTACGGACACCGCCGCCTGCTTCGCTTCTCCTCCCAAATCCACAACATCGGGCGAGCCGACTTCAGGCCCAAAGCCGGACGCCACTCCTGGGTGTGGCACGCCTGTCACGGGTAAATTCCCTTCTTAGTCGGAGCTTTGGAACATCATTTTTCTTTGGTGGGGAGAAGTTTCCTACTTGAAAGCACAGTGAGCATCATGAAGGTGATATTCTGCCCTGTGTCTACTCTGCTGTCTGCTGGGGACACTCAATCCCCTGCTGCTGTTGTCAGTGGCGCCCCTAGAAAATACTCAGTGAGGTGAGCAGGTGGGAGCAGCGTCACACCCCAAAACACCCAATCGCAGGACATGAAATGATCTGAAGTGAGGAGAGCGAGCCTCCCACTCACGACGTCGATGGAACATCCCTCAGTCTATTTAGAACTGTTAGAACTGCATTGAACACTTCACTGTTGACGTTAAATATCCTTTTGGAAAACAAGAAACTCACAATATAATCAGAGAGCTTTTACACCTTATTATGAAAAGTGCAAATTGAAATTATGTATTTTTATCAGGTTTTTCATGGTTTTATTGACTTTTCTGCATTTCACATCAGCCGTGAATCTGCTCCTGAGAGTTTAGTGGTTTGAATCTTTACCAGCTGTGATAAGCTGGTAACAGTGCATCCCAGTGGCGTGCACGGAGCATTTTGGAGGCATGGGCAAAAATCTTGAAAAGGGCAGGTTTCGCTGGTGGAAGGGGGAGGGAACTTACTGGAGGAGCCCTGTGGGTGCTAAAGAAAATATGATGAAGAAAACAGCTTTCCCTCCAACAGCGGCTTATCTCTTTCAGCCACTTAGTCTTACAAAGCTTGGTCGTGTCGTCCAATCCTTTGATTTAAGGAATAGGACTTGTGTGAAAATCTGGACTGGAACCTGTGACGGCAGCATCTGAACCATCATGGCACCGGGTCTCCGTCATGATCAGCCCTGCTCTCAGGGAGCTTTTCAACTCACACTCGTGTTGCCGCTGAGCCACTGAAGCCTCTTTTTTATCATTGTATTAACCACAATGGCACCTAGAGGGCACTTGCTCACAGTTACTCTAGTGTAGGGGTATATACTGTAAAGTGCATATTCTATTTAGTCACCCTATATGGCATTTCACACCATTTTTTCATTTATAAGGGAACTCTAGAGGACACTTTATAATGTTTTTTTTCTATCTTTGGGGCACTGTAGAGGGCGCTGTAGTTCAAGTTCAAGAGATTATTTGTCACATACATATACATACGGCCATACATACATATATATACGGTCATACATACATATACATACGGTCATACATACATATATATACGGTCATACATACATATACGTAGGGTCATACATACATATACGTAGGGTCATACATACATATACATAGGGTCATATATACATCTACATACGCTCATACATTTACATCTACCCCCTACATTTACCCTCTGGTTCCCTCTCTAGAGGGCACTTCACAGCGTTTTCTCAACCCTAGGGGCGTTCTAGAGGGCAATGGAGGTTTGAAAACATACCTTGACTTCATGAGTGCCAGTGTCCCTTTTATTTCTAACAGGCAGCATTTTACCCGGATGACAAATCCTCCATTTTACCATGATGAACTTGTTACTGTTGTTGCAGCCACTACCACAGCATGGACATCTTCACCCACTACGACCTGCTCAACTCTAACGGCAGCAAAGTGGCAGAAGGTCACAAAGCCAGCTTCTGTTTGGAGGACACGGAGTGTCAGGAAGGTGAGGCCCACCCGCGTCTCCAATGCTCACAAAGATATTTTTCACAAATGATTTTTTTTGTTACCTCTTGTTACCTCCGCTCACCAGGTATTTCCAAGCGTTATGAATGCGCCAACTTCGGCGAGCAAGGCGTGACGGTGGGTTGCTGGGATCTGTATCGTCACGACATCGACTGCCAGTGGATCGACATCACAGACATGAAGCCCGGAAACTACATTCTACAGGTGAGGAGCGGCCGTGACTCCAAATTCCAGGCCAAATTCTTGAAGTCACCATTGTACTACTCTGTGTTGTCTCCCCCGCCTTAGATTGTGATAAATCCAAACTTCGAGGTGGCAGAGAGCGACTTCACCAACAACGCCATGAAGTGCAACTGCAAGTACGATGGCCATCGGATCTGGCTCCATAACTGCCACATCGGTACGCAGCCCAGACGGCAACGTCATCGCTTCATTCACATTTATAATGTCAAATAAGTTTGCATTTTGTATTAACATCAGTGGTAGAAGTAGTTATACAAGTCGTTGAAGTGTACTAGTGTAGTATTAATACTAGTATTAGTATCGTATGATGGACACTTTACATATTTACTTATTGGAATTTTTTACTTTGAACTATACTAAAACTTTGAACATTTTGAGTGTAAAATAAGCTTATTAATAGTAGTAGTAGCTGCAGAAGTAGAACTAGAAGTTGTAGTAGTGCATTGCTCTCTCACTATCTGTTTGTCTTTCTGCAGGCGATGCCTTCAGCGAGGAGGCGGAGCGGAGGTTTGAGAAGTATCCCGGTCAGCTCAACAACCAGATCTCCTAATCCACGACCACAACCTCCATCTTCCGCACCAGCAGGGGAAGCCCGGTGGGATTTGTCTGTTTAAAGAACACATCTCACCGAAGCCCCCCTTGTCGCCTAGCAACCTGGATGGATGTCCCCCTCCCCGACCCCCCAAAATAAAAAACATATCAGGCCCCCCCCCCCCAGTCATCTTCTGGATTGGTTATGGTTTCAATCGCAGTAATAACATCAAACCGTGAATGTTGTGTACGTCTGAGTTATTATACTTGAATATTCGAGTGCTACTCTTTAATCTAGATTTTTTTGTTTTTGTTTTAAAATGTTTATTTTTTATGTCAAATGTGAGGATAGTATGCTTATTAAGTAATTATTAAGTGACAAGAATATTAAAAAAATCATTTTTTTTTCCTTTTCCTTTTGTACGCGGTCGTCAAAGTTTTCCATTTGAAGCTCGATTGTTATTTTGAGTCGAAGTGTTTGGTTTATATCCAGTTATTTTACACTCAGATGGGATTAACAAACCAAACAACCCGAGGCCTTTACAGGAAGTGAAGCCTCTTCTTGGCCGTGGGAAGATCTTTCAGGGCCTGAGCGCAGCTTCGGCATCACAGGGCGGCTGGTTTGAAAAAAATGTCCTGTTTTATAAAAAGAGTGTCTGTTTGCAATATATCAATATGTCTAAAAAGTATTTTTAGGGGGTATTCAATTGCTCGTACATTTTGAATTAATACTGTAAATATTTTGATTTCCAATTGTGAGCCTATTTCAGGATGGAAAGTAACCTTGGTTACATTTTCTACTGCAATAGTACAAAAGGTGGCCAACACCTGCAGATACCCTGATAAAAGTACTAGGCCCAGAGTTGCTGTTTTAGTGCCTTGAGCACAAATATTCAAACCCTGCGCTAGCTTAGTGTACTGCAAGTCCCTCTGCAACCATTGCTACAGATACATTAAAAGATCACATTCGTAGCTATGAAGTGCCTGCATCCACCGCTTATTTCTGTAACGTATTTATTATTAATAGTGTGTTTGAGGGCTATCCTGAACAAACATGTTTGTTGCTTGTTCCATTGGTCCTACTGTCTTTTTTTAGTGCTTAGGAGCCACTTTAAAAGTAATCAACTACATTCATCAATTAATTCACATAACATCAATTACATTAATACCAATACCATTAATTACACCATTTAAGTCACTCGGGCATTGACAAAACATTCAAACAAGGTCAACTAAGACGTTTTATGTGTATGTTATGTTTGCCAAATAAACTCACTGAACCAAATAAAAGCCCAGAAATATTGTATCCAATCGACTCATTTACTCTTGGAAGTACACTATTGTATTGTCACTTCTTAGCACTCCATTCTACTGCAGGTAAGTTTCCACAAAGGTTAACTGTGACTGTATAATGATTGGTGTAAAGCTTCAGCTAGGTAAGACGGATTTTCATGATCTCACCAGAAATTCCACTGCATGAGAAAGCAGGATTGCAGGAGTCAAGTTAAGTCACACTTTATTTATAAAGTGCATTTCAGACCAGGGCAACACAATGCGCTTTACAAAGAAATACAATAAAAAAAAATTAAAAAACAGTTGTCAGCTGGGTCATTTCAAAAGGAATGCCCCTGAAAAAACAGTGTCATTTTTGATGAATTTGATGTGCTGATGAAGAAGGAGTGACTGCTGACGCTGACTTGAGTAAAATAATAGGTTAATTACAATTCTCTTATTACCCTTATTTACATTTTTTACAACTTAATAAACCCCAATTTAGATGGAAACTCACTTCACCCACATCATCTCCATCTCTGCACATTCTGCTCTTGTCAGCGTAGCCCTTCTGCACAAAACACTACCGCTTCAAGAACCACACACAGCTCAATTTGTGAGGGAACACTCACCCTGAGGTTTTTAAAGTGGTACCTCGCTGGAGCGGGCAGCATCGGCAGGTGAGGCCTAACAGATCCTGTTTGTGACGGCAATTTGTAGTTTCTTGATGAATTTGATGTGTTGATGAAGAAGGAGTGACCGCTGACGCTGACTTGAGTAAAATAATAGGTTTATTACAAAAGAACAGCATCGGACCAGACGTGCCATGGACGTCCAGGAGAGAACCGAGCCGGATGTATTCTCTGTCGAATGAAACTCGGGCGAGTCTTTTATGCTTGTCCAAGGACAACGCTGACCATTTGGTTCCCCTACATAGGTCACAGGTCACATTTCACCTCCCTTATCACCGGGACCCCTGGTGATGTGCTCTCTCTCTCGGGACCCCTGGCACTGTCTGTTAGTAATTATCTTATACAACGGGGGCTGTCTTGGGATGCCACACATTCCAAGACACCTAAACAGCAACAAAAACAAAAACAGCAACAAAAGCAACTACAACCGCCGTAGCAACAGCCCACACATACACGCAGAAGTCAGTCATGGACTGTAGTGAAGCGAGGTTTTTAACCTGCTTTTAAACGTCTTCAGTGTGGGGGCCTCTCTCAGGTTCCTCGGTAGGGTGTTGCATTTACTTGGGGCATAGATACAGAAAGCAGCTTCTCCTGCTTTAGAACTGGTATGAGGGATAGTTAAAAGACCACTGCCTGTGGGCCTGAGAGTTCCTGCTGCTTCCTGTATAATTAGCATAACTTTATATGCAAGTAGCAGAACATTAAAATCAATTCTAGTTTTTACGGGGAGCCAATGTAGAGATCTAAGAACAGGTATGATATGTTCAACATTTTAGTCCCAGTGAGAACGCGTGCAGTCGCATTTTGGATGAACTGTAGCCACTGCACAGCTTATTTCAGGAGGCCAGTGAAGAGGCCATTACAGTAGTCCAATCTACTCCTTATCAATACATGGATTCATTTTTTAGAGTCTGCTTTTGACAGGAAGCCTATTAATTTTGAAATGTTTTTTAAATGGTAGAAGGCTGATTTTGTGATGTGACTGTTATGGCTCTTAAAATTTAGATCGCCCTCTCTGATTACAGCCAGGTTTCTGGCTCCATTCTTGCTCTCCAGGGACAGAGAACTGAGATGAGCTGCAATTTTATGTCTTGAGTGAGGGAGTGTACGGGAAGTAGGTCATCAGGAGATAGGGAACCAGTGAAGCACAGTTGTGAAGCATCTGCATAATTATGGAAATTTATTTTGTGTTTCTTTACAATATGTGCAAGAGGGAGAATATAGAGGTTAAACAATAATGGGCCAAGAATCGAACCTTGGGGCACTCCACATACAATATCAACTTTGTTTGAAACAAAATCTCCAATGGACACAAAGTTTTGAAACAGTTTAGATTCGGGCCAGGTAGGCCAACCCATTTTTGTAATCTCGCTCATAAAATCTGATGGTCAACAGTGTCAAAGCTAGCACTGAGATCCAGGGGTGTGTGGTACCTTGCTGTTTTAAATGAGCTAGAAGAAATGGACATTTCAATTTTGGCACCTCCTAGTGGTCAGTTTTATGTAAGCCTCCATTATCTTATGGATTCATCTTCTGATTAATTAATTCTGAGGTTTCCATGTACTTTCCATAAATTTGATCACGTATTGTCCCTGTAAACTGTGTAAAAACCCCATACCGAGACTACACATTATAAACGCATACCACAAATGGCTTTCATAGTACATTGTATCCTTTATTTTATGTACAGTTACACATAAAAGGTCAAGGAACATAATGATCTTAAGTTATATTTGACATTTGACATTACATTTAAAACAAAGCACACAGCTCCAGTCCTTAGCCTGATCCTACAGTCGCACAAGAATGACGTCCACACCACAGCCACCATCGGATGTGTCCTCTGGTAATTATTCTTGAAATGAAAAGGCCTTTTTTATTTTCAATTAGCTAAATTCCAAGGAGTGTGATAACCGTACATCAGATGTTTCCCAGTATCTCAATTCCACTTCTTCAGCTCCAGAATGTTTTGCATATCTGCATCAATCGATTGAGTCATTAGATTGTAGATTTCATGAGGCTCAGAATTGAAGAGGATGACAGTTGTCAAAGTCAACACAACATGTTGCCGTTTTATTTCAGTACTGTTTGTTTGACAATTCTGCCCTCTTTGTCGATGGCAAAGTTGTAATTCTTTGGATTGTCAAGAGCCTCCTCAATGCGCTGATCCAAGTTCTCCAAGGTTATGAAGTTCTTTGCTTCCTCCTGTAACACATTTACATGTGTGAAGCCTAGTTGTACAGCCAGTTACTCGTATTATTCCTAGTCTTACTAATTATGCAGACTAGGAGAGAAAACCTTTACAATGCTGGACCACAAACTGATTGGATTTGCATCATGTAATTATTTCTTGTGGTTTTTTTGATGATTTACCATTTGTCTAAGTACGGACACTAAATGAGTCACCAATAGACAAACTTTGCCATCCACAGCGGGATACCGGCCATTAAAAACTTAAAAAGCTTAAAAATATCAGCCACTACGAGTACTTCTGGATGTTCAGTGACAGCTGTTTGCAATGTGATCATTTTCTGAAGATAAAGAATAAAGAAAATATTTATCAGGTCAGAAAACATCTCACCTGTAACTGCAAAATCTCCTTTTCTTTTTCTTTGATCAGCTCCTGCATTTGTTGTTCTCGCTGAAGGATCGCCACTTGCTTCTTGAGCTCAGCCTCCTCTGTTTCATTATGGACTCGGAGTTGCCTGAAGGACGCAGAAGAAAACTCAGCTCAGCTTTCCACATCACTTACACAAGACTGCACATGATGGTAGAATAATAAATGTCACTTTCTGTATTCCACAGACAGAGCTTCATTTGGCTATGTGGCCTTCCCAGTGAACATTTGGTGTCAGTGTGTCACCTGATTCGGAGCATGCGGCGGTTCTCTGCGTCGTTCCAGGCCATGAGGGAGCGATGCTCTTCCGTGTCCTGCCTGGCTCTCTCCTCGGCCACGGAGCCCGTCTCCTGCTCGTACTTTTTTCTCAGCACCTCCTCCTTAAATTCCAGACTGGTGAAGCACACAAAAGTTTGGAAGGTTTTTACGGTTTTTTTTAATGGTGAGATGCTAAACACGCCGCCATAGTACGCTACCACCGATCGGACCATCTTGATAGGAAAACACAGGGATGTTTTCAGCATTTCAGCATTCATTTAAAAATGCTGCAACATGCTGGAAAAACAAAACAATGATATTGGAAATTGTTGCCTCACGTCGTCTGACATAAGTCAGTTAGTGACGGGACTGCTCCTCAAAATGTATGATGAAAACGTTGCGTTTAAGATGACACTTTATTAATGTGTGGTGGAAATCAGGAACTAAGATTAAATGATTACTGTATATAGGGGACAATAAATTATTAGTCATGTTTAAAATATTGTATATATAAAGATAAAATATTTAAATCAAATTAAAATTGAATGAGCAAATTATTTCAGAAAATGATCAAACTTATGACTTTACACAGAGAACAGCGCTGAACGCCCTTTAACTCACCGCAGCGCCCTCATGATCAGCCCGTACTCCGTGTACCTCTCCCCGAGTACCACCATCTCCACCGGGTCCACGGGAGGGGGCACTTTGATCCGTCCCTCCTTGGACTTGGCCGGCGGGTCGGTCCGGGACTTCCTCCCCCTGACAGCCTGGAGCGCCGGGCCACCGCGGGGCGTGAGGAGCCGGGCCACGGGGAGGCCTCTCTCACCGAGTACTTTAAACATTATGAGGCTTTAGGATTGTATTAAAGTCGTTGGTTCGGGCATCGGATAATGTGGAGGTTCATCCACCGAGGAACACCACGTTTGTTTGTTGTTTTGCTCAATTACGATTCTTCACTGTCACATTGGAGCGGCCATGTTGGATGTTGGTGACCTTTGACCACAGGAAGTGAAAAAACAAACTGTGACTATTTCCTCCTAGTGTTGCACTCAAGCAACTACAGCTTGTTGTCTGTTTTCTTTTTCTGTTTTCAGTCTCTCTTTCTTTCGGTTTTATTTGTTTCTCTATATCTTTCTGTTCTCATTATTATTATTATTATTATTATTATTATTATTATTATTATTATTATTATTATTAGTATTATTATTATTATAATATTATCTCGGCCACAGGTGGCAGCACTGAGCGAGCAGACGTCATCTATGGGGAGTCGAAAGTGATTTTTACAAAAACTTAAAACTTTCGGGATTTAAAATAAAATAAATAAATAAAATATATTTCTTTGTATTATATTCTGTAAAATTGCATGGATGAATTAAGTGTTAGTATAAGTATAAGTATATGTATATATGTATACGTATATATATATATATATATATATATACGTATATACACGTATATACATACATATATACACATTTATAATAATTTGCCTGTAGTTTGGGACTCTGGTTTTAGTTTTACCTTCTTTTAATTATTTTTTTCAAATGTGTTAATTAACATTATGACAAAGTGGTTGGATGAGCACAGGACTCTCCTACATCTGACGTAAGACACACACACACACACGCGCACACGCGCACACGCACGCACACGTACACTCAGTCCAGTGAAGTCCGCATGATGCCAGGAGCATTGCATTGTGGGAAATGGTGCAGCGCTTCACTCCCCTGACATTGGAAGCTGCAGCAGGAGCAGGATCATGTGAAAATAATCATCCAGTTAACACTGAACAACACTGAACAACTTGACTGAAAGCAAAACTAGAAAGCATGACGCACTCACTACTGCCTCATTGCTTGAATATTTAACAACAATCACAGTAGTTGCTATATTTGTGTTACATTAATGCATTGATGAATGAAATTAATAGGTAATGACAAAGGTTAGTGCATTGACGGCTTTTCTTTGATTTTGAAGTTGTTATGCACTAACATATATATATATATATATATATATATATATTTGTTGAATGTTTGTCTGTTTATGCTCTTATTTTTTTCCAATATATTAGATGACAGACAATAAACTTTGAACTTCAGCTGAGACATGACAAAAAGACATTTTGAACGGAGCTGCTGAAAAATATTTTCAGAATAAGTGTTAAATTTGACTTGATGGAATGTAAGATATTTTTAATGATGTGATTTGGAAGACTAAAGATGAAAATAATAGTGTTCACAAGAGTTGTAGACTTTTTTTCTGTATCATTATTTTTGATGTCTATGTATTGCTAAAAGAGTAGCAGCACATCCTTGGAGATAGATTCTATATTATCCAACTTGAGCGGCCAGCTGGATTACAGTGGTTTGAGAAGGCTGACATGGTCACTGAAGCTGTGTGTGTGGGTGTGTGTGTGTGTTTGTGTGTGCGTGTGTGTGTGTGTGTGTGAGTGTGGGTGTGGGTGTGGGTGTGTGGGTGTGGGTGTGGGTGTGTGTCTAGGATATTTCTCTATTGTACATATTAATAAGTTTCCAAAAATGCAATAGACTCCCCGGGCGCGTCCACGTACGCTGCCCACTGCTCCTGGCTGTGCCCCCGGAGGAAGGACAAGCCAGGATGGGTCAAAAGCAGAGAATCCATTTCACCGGCCACCATCAAAAGCATGTGTGTGTGTGTAAGCATGTGTTGTAGTGTGTTGCGTGACTAATAAAGACTGTTTCTTCTGTTTCGACAGAGACTCGCTTGCAGCTGAGTTATGCATTTTATTCAGCGTGTGGCTGGTTCTTACAAGTACAGTACACCAAGCGTCAAGGATCAGGCTTTGTCTAGTTTCACAGCTGTAAAGCACCAGTTAGACCTAAGATCAACACATAACAAGAAGCTGCTGTTGCCCAGATGTTTTGGTTTTCCTCACAGTTTCATTCTTTCAGAGATTAGCTTTAAGTTGGATGAGTTGGGAAACAACAAATAAAGGATCCCATGTGCAGGAAGCTAACAGCAGGTACACTGTGTGCTCTTTACAACCCAGTAACAATTGGTCTTCCCTGGTATTTTCACATCCAGGGGGCTTGAAACCATCTGAAATTTGAATAGATCCACAGCCAGTTTATCAGTGGAACCCAATGCGACTCATATTAAATAAGTGAAAACGTGTTGTTACTGTTCATGCAAATACCAGGGAAGAGGAAGCAAAATATGGGAACGAATGTCCTTCTAAAGGAACTGAAAACATTAAGGTTACTGGTCACTATTCACTACTAACACACAACCAGGGCTGCAGGACAATACATCATCGATTGGTTGAGTTCCCTGCGGCAGAACAATGATTTATTTTACCACAACTACAGATAAAGTGGGAGCAGCCAGACATCGAGGGAGTTCCTGCCTTCCTTCACAAACAATTGGTCAAATGTTTGCACAGCCGGAGGCGGTTCGGGTCCAATGTCCAATCCTGCTGCTCCGACTCTAGCGAAGAGTGATACAAAGAGGAACTCGACCAAGGGAAGACGTTCATCTGGCATCGGAGTCAGGCATCGGGCGTCGGGCGTCTGGCGTCGGGCGTCGGGCGTCGGGCGTCGGGCGTCTGGCTATGAAACTAATGCAGTGCGGCCACTCGACGTCTCGTAGGTTACTGTCGTCTTCAATATGTGGTGTGAGAACTTGTGTAGAAGAAGGGGGACTTCCTGGTGGACCTCTTGCACATTAACAAGGGCGCATCTGCCTTGGGAAGCATGAGCTTCAGTTTGGGTTTCAGGTCATGTGGTTTTGGAGTCTGCCTGAGACGGAGATGAGAAGAGGAGATGAAGATGAGGTGATGGAGAAGGGAAGATGGCAGAAGAGGGGACAGAGATAAGAAGAGGAGATGGAAGAAGAGGTGATGGAGATGAGAAGAGGATCTGAAGAAGAGGTGATGGAGAAGAGGTGATGGAGATGAGATGAAACGATAGCAGGGGATGGGGAGATCAGATCAGAGAGGATGGTAGAGGTCTGGAGGAGGAGGACAAGTGGATGTATTGAGGTTAATGCCTGGTGGGTGCAGGTGTTTTCCCAGGTTCCGAATTTGGGTGGGGGCTGGTGGAGAAGGGCGGGCTTCTCTTCTAGACGGCCAGACGGAACTCCTCCCCCTCCAAGAGTTTCCTGAAAATGGGAACAAAACCGAATGAAAGTTCACTTACAAGTACAATATCTGTTCCACTGTGCGGTTCATTTTAGGAGCGGGTGGTATATCAATATTATATATCAATATTATATATCGACATTATATATCAATATTATATATCAATATTATATATCGACATTATATATCAATATTATATATCAATATTATATATCGATATTATATATCGACATTATATATCAATATTATATATCAATATTATATATCGACATTATATATCAATATTATATATCGATATTATATATCGATATTATATATCGATATTATATCTCGATATTATATATCAATATTATATATCGATATTATATATCAATATTATATCTCGATATTATATATCAATATTATATATCAATATTATATATCAATATTATATCAATATATCGATATATCAATATATCAATATTATATTGATATACTGATATATCAATATAGTATCGATATATAATATTGATATACTGATATATCGATATATTGATAGATCGATATTATATCGATATATTATCGATATGGTGACATTGTGAGACAAGGCATCGCCGGGGTTTTGGTTCTCGCAACGTGGTGATACAGTTAAACACCGTCTTTAAGGAGCGTCAGAGGCTGTTCTACACGTTCTAATCAATCCTCGTAATATCCACATTACTAGTGATTGATTCACAAATGCATATTTATTGCGTGTAAATATTGCGTGTAATATTTAATATCATTTATATCATTCCTCAAAAATAAATTGCGATATTTAATTTGTCGATATCTCCCAGAGCTAGTTTGTGTCATTTGCTTGATGATGCTTGGTGTTTGGTGAATTACATGTTTCAAATAATTTTAACTGTATTAACATTAACGTTCACACATATATTGTGTGATTTTCATCACTTTTTGATATGATTACCATGCTTTACTCTAATCTACATGTAAGGGAACCTGCGTTAGAAACTACGGATGAATATTGTCCTTTCAGCCAACAATGTTTCGTAACGTGCACTAAATAAACAGATAGATTGAGTGAATTGATGACAGCCACACACACGTGGATATTCACTAATATATCGTGCATCATGTTGTTTCGTTGGCATCAGACCTGTACGCGGCGATCTCGATGTCCAGGGCCATCTTGACGTTCAGCAGGTCCTGGTAGTCTCTCAGGTATCGAGCCATCTCTTGCTTGGCCTCAGAGATGTCTCCTTCCAGATCACCTATCCTCATCTGGGGAAACAGATTTTCAGGATTTTCATCATTTGAAATCAGCAGATTAAACACAACCATGTCAAGCTCTGTTCTGCACAGTGGTTGTATTTACAGATGGAGACACTTCATTCTAGAATAAAAACTATTTATAGCAAGTTCCTACTTCAAGTCATTTCAGAGGCTTGTTACAGAGTGGATATCTTCAAAATACTGTATGGGAAATACTTAAGAAACAATTCCTCATATTTATGTTGGATAATAACTCTTGATTTGTCTGTGACAGTGTTATCAGAGTGGTGTGTGTGTGTGTGTGTGTGTGTGTGCGTGCGAGCGTGCGGGCGTGCAGGCGTGTGTGTGTGTGCGTGTGAGTGTGTGTGTGTTGGTCGTTGCTGCACCAAATGCATGTGTGTTGTGGTGTGTTTGTGACTATAAAGATGAGCTTAGCTGTCCTGTTTAAGATTTTAGAGTTGAATTTATTGAACTCAGCATCCAGACCCAAGTCATACAGTAGGAGCAGGTTGTGACACTCAGAGCAGAGTTCTACAACAACATGTGTGTGTCTTCTCGCGTGTGTGCGTGTATGTGTGTGTGTGTGTGTGTGTGTGTGTGTGTGTGTGTGTGTGTGTGTGTGTGTGTGTGTGTGTGTGTGTGTGTGTGTGTGTGTGTGTTTGTGTGTGTCTTCTTGTGTGTGTGTGTGTGTGTGTGTGTGTGTGTGTGAGTGTGTGTGTGCAGCGGTGCATGCATAGCAGGGATGGGGTCTGCTGCATACGCTCTCCTCATTATTCCCCTTTAAGTTCTCTCTGATTGTCCTCCGGGTTACATTTGGACGGTAATTGTCTTTACACAGAGATGTTTGGTGGATCTGGTGGGTCAGTGAGATGACACTGACATCATGTACCTGTAAGTTCAGTTTCCATATTTGCCGCACAGTATTAATTTGCCTTGTTTATCACATCTTCCCCACACTGTACCCAAATGTTGTGATAATGGATTTGTTGATTTGAGACCAAATAGCTTCCTTCATCTCAAAGGCAGCCAGAGAGGATGATAGAGCAGGCGCTAGATACTCACCTGATACTTCTCCACCTCCTTCCCCTGCGTCTCCTCCAGGTCCTCCACCTGTTTGTTCAGGGAGTCCACGACGTTCCTCAGGGCCTCGATCTCGGAGGAGCGGGAGCGGAGGAGTCTCCGGTACTCCAGTGTCTCCTCCCGGATGCCGTGCACTGCCTCGTTGTTCTTGCTGGCCATCTCCGCCACGCTCGCACACTTGTTCTTGTACCAGTCCTCGGCGGCCTGCATGTTCTTGTTGGCCAGCCGCTCGTACTGCGCTCGGATCTCGCGCAGCGCGGCTGAGAGGTCGGGCCGCGACGCCTCTACCTCCACGCTGATGTCAGCCACCCGCAGCTGCGTCTGCAGCTCGGCCTGCTCCTCTGCGAACACCTTCTTCAGGAACGCCAGCTCCTCACAGAGGGACACCACACCGGCCTCCGTGCTGCAGTTTGCCAGCGCTGCCCGGTCAGCCTCCTCCCGGGCCCTGTGCAGGTTCTCCTCCGCCTCCAGCCGCAGCCGGGCCTCCTCCTCGCTGCGCTCCCGCAGCTGCACGTACACGTCGTGCAGGTAGTCCTTCTCCGCCTCCATGCGCGCCTTCTCGCCGCTCTCCGCATCGATGGCCGCGTGCAGGCTCCTTGCCTCCCCCTCGTAGAGTGCCTGCAGGTGGGACGGGCCGTTCTGTCGCCTCCTCAGTGCCTCCAGCTCGGCCAGCAGGGCCCGGTTCTGCAGCTCCAGCTGCCTGACCTTCTCGATGTAGGTGACGAAGCGGTCGTTGAGGTCCACCAGCTGCTCCCGCTCCTGGGAGCGCAGGCCCAGCAGCTCCGTGTTGAGGGAGCTGGCCTGGGCCAGGTCCATCCGCTCGCACCCGTCCGGCAGAGAGGAGGAGGGAGCCGGCCGCAGGGCCCTCCTCCCCGTCGGAGGGGCCCGGACGGCGGAGGAGTAGGAGGAGAAGAAGACAGAGGATTTGGTGGTGGGTCGGGAGCCTCTGTAGCTATCCCAGGGGCGGCGGTAGGAGATGAAAGGGTCGTAGCTCATGGTTGGTTTTTTTGTTGACGTTTTTTTGTCGTTGTAGAATGTGGATGTTTTGAAGGTTGTTGTTTTTTTTTTTTCTTTTAAGTCCCCCTTGTTCTGCACACCATCGGTGAGGATGAGCGAGCGCTTTTGCACTGCACCAGCTCAGTGATGCTGCAGATTCCTTGGTTTTATAGAGTGAACCACTCCCCCCTCCCCACCAGAAAGTCACATCAGCATTTTGGTGGCTGCTGAGCCAATGGCAGACTGCTGCAGTGAAGCGAAGGGATTTTGGTTTGCAGAGTCTCTCTCAGCCTCGGCAGGCAGAACGGAAGTGGTAGGGCTGATGGTTTTTCATAGTGATTTTCGACCAGGGTGAAATTATTACTGAAATTTCTATATAGACCTCTAAGAGAATATTTATTTAAGTTATATATTTTGATGTTGTTGAGGTTCATCATAAGATTTGAGGTTGTTTTTGTCTGGAGCTGCATTCGAAAGGGCATACCATCATTCTATTTAGTACACCAAATAAGCATGTCTGAAACCGTAGTATGCATCAAATAGTGGTACCAGGATGACATAGTATCTGGTGAATATCGTAGTATGGAAACTCTGGTCACTACGCTGGCAAGGGTATCCCACAATGCATTTTGAGGACAGTAAAGTACAACTTTTTTCTCTTGCTGTGCGCTACAACATAATCTACCTTTCTCTCTGAAATGCACATTACGCTCCAGCTGTCAGCTCTTACCTCTCTGTCTTCATTACTTAGTTGTGTGTCGTCAGCATTTCTCCATTGACAGTTATCGTCAGATTTCGCAAGGTTCTTCGTTTCAAGTACGTTGCCTGTTTAACGGCTGTCATTACACCTGCCTCTTCACTGGTGATTCCGCTTGTACTTCCGTCTATTTCACATTTTCAGTCTTTAGTGATGATTCTCAGCTGGCCTCAGCCGTCTGACAGTGTGTGAGAAACTCAGTGCCTGGGGAGATGCTGCACAGCCTCCCGCTGACAGCTTCAAACGCTGGACGCTGCAAAAGACAAAGTGACTGGTCTGACTTTAAATGTTTAAAAGTCCTTTCATCTAAAAATAGCTCATTCTCAGTTTAGTAGTCTTATTCTTATTACTTACAAACAAGGCAGTATTGTTAATCATTTTTAGTTGTTGTCTAATCATTTACTATGTAGGCCTTTTAGTGCATGCCGACAAACTCTTAATTGCCTTGAAATTATAGTTATAGTGAAATTTTGCTCAAGTATTTTTCGGGGTGCTAGGTGGGTGTTGACGGACACACCCCCTTTGACTGCTATGTGGAAGGTTTTAATCCTTTTTTGCCCCAGACCGGACAGGGTGGCACATTCAAACACTTCCAGGAAACTTGCCAACCACCAGGAGGATTCTCAGTTAACTTTTAGATTTGATTCTTTATTGTCATTTCTCAGCATACATCGAAAGTGAAATTTGTCCTCTGCATTTGATCCAGCCTATACACCTTTAATATAGGGCGCCGCGAGCAGTGCTGCACGGTGGCTCAGTGGTTAGCACTGTTGCCTCACTGCAAGAAGCTCCTGGGTTTGAATCCTGTCCTTTCTAGGCCTGTGTAGGATGGGTCAAATGCAGAGGGCCGCCACAGTACACTGACCAGGGACCAGCGCCTTGCTCAGGGGCATTACCCACACAAACACAGAAATCATGCAGTGTGTGGAACTTTAACGCATAGGTGCAGATTGCAACAAACCCAAATCTCACATCTCCCTTTCCAATGACGTGACAGATGCTACGATGGCCTCCTGGTGCCACAAAAAAACACAAAAGTCCCTCTCTCGAGCCAGTGTTTGGTTTGTCCATTCTGGGCTACTGTACAAACATGGCGGCCTCTATGGAACCGAACCCGCTTCCTATGGAGGTAAAAACAACTCATTCTAACGTAACGAAAACAAGATTCTTATTTTCATGGGACAATCTTCTTCTTCTTTCTTCCTCTTTTGGCTGCTCCCGTTAGGGGTCACCACAGCGGATCATCTGCCTCCAAAACCTTGTGTTGTGTGCATCTTCCTCCCTGACACCACCCGCCTGCATGTCCTCCCTCAGCACCTCCATCAAGCTTCTCTTTGGCTTCCTCTTTTCCTCTCGCCGGGCAGCTCCACCCTCAGCCTCCTTCTCCCAATGTAACTCTCATCTCTCCTCCACACGTGTCCAAACCATCTCAATCTGGCCTCTCTCACTTTTCCACCAAACTGTCCAACCTGAGCTGTCCCTCTAATGTCCTCATTCTTAATCCTGTCCATCCTTGTCCCTTCCAATGAAAACCTCAACATCCTCAACTCTGCCACCTCCACCTCATCCACCTGCCTTTTAGTCGGTGCTACCGCCTCTAAACCGTACAACATGGCTGCTCTCACTACCGTCCTGTACACCTTCCCCTTCACTCTGGCTGGAACCCTTCTGTCACAGATCACTCCGGACACTCTTCTCCACCCGCTCCACCCTGCCTGTACTCTCTTCTTCACCTCTCTCCCGCTCTCTCCGCTGCTTTGGATGGTCGACCCCAAGTACTTGAACTCATCCGCCTTCTCCACCTCCACTCCTTGCATTCTTAGCTTTTCTCCGCCCTCCCTCCCATTCAGGCACATGTATTGTGTCTTTCTCCTGCTGACTTTCATTCCTCTTCTCTCTAATGCTGCCTCCACTTCTCCAGGCTCTCCTCCACCTGCTCCCTACTCTCGCTACAGATCACAATGTCATCCGTGAACATCATAGTCCACAGAGACTCCTGCCTGATTTCATCTGTTAACCTGTCCATCACCATTGCAAACAAAGAAAGGGCTCAGTGCTGATCCTTGATGCAGTCCCACCTCCACTTTGATGCCTTGGTCACGCCTACTACACACCTTACTACTGTCTGACTGCCCTCATACATATCCTGTACCACTCTTACCTACTTCTCTGCCTACGTACTCTCTTCTCCGACTTCCTCATGCAATATTATACACAAGTTAAAACATTCTAATGAATATAATATTCCATTTGTGCCAAGTCCGGTCACTAAACTCTACACGCTGCACCCTTGAATGGCACATCCTGCCATAATGGTGCCCACATAAAATAATCCAGGAAAAATGATTTAATTAAATGATTCATTTAATTAAAACATGACGATTCTTTGGTAAATAAGAGCAAGAGATGATAAGATAAGATGTAAAGTCAATATATTTAATAGATTGAGTATCGTTTCACTCTAATTTTGATTTAAATGCTATTTTCTTGTAATCTAACACTATTTTCTTTTAACGCAACACTGGGATGACAACGAATTTCGAGGGTTGAACACAAGATGGCGCTGTTATACAGTCTGAGTAAACTCAAAATTATAAAAATAATGATAATAATAATAATAATAATAAAACCCATTTAAAGACTTTCGTTATGCCTAAACTCAGCCAAATGCATTCTGCCACTAGCAATAAACAAAAGTATCTGTGTCTGCTAATTAAAGTGCTGTTATCTGTCTTGGATCCATTAATACACCATGTTGTGCAGGAGCTGAGCCCTGTGCACCACCACCCACTCTGACATGATATTAGTTCACAAGTTAAAAAAAAAAAAAAAGTAAAATCTCGAAATAATTATTTGTGACTTCAAGCACAACAATGTGATACTTAAAACTTACTTTTTTTTTTTCAACTTTTGGAACAATCACACTCCATAAACACTTCCCACACATGAAGGACCTCAGTGCTGCCTCACCTGCGCCGTGGCGGGACATGGTATTGCAGCCGCATTTATGTAAACGCGCACACTCACGCTGTACGTCCAATAGGTTGTAATACAGCTCCGGGCCACGGGTGGCAGCACTGAGCTGAGTTGTTATTGTTTGAAAGTTGATTTTTTTTTTAGAACTCTCGACGGGACTCTTACCACCCGTCACCATGGAAACTTAATATGACGAATCAAAATGTTTGAAGTGACTGAGTAAGAGATTACTTAAGACTTTACTTTTCAGCTTGTTAACTGACCTTGTGTCAAAGTAGTTGGTAGGACCCCGTACTCTGCTGCCAGGTGTGACGTCACGGACTCCCGAGATTAAGATCACGACACGATTTGTTATTTATTTTATTTTTTTCTGTATCTCAGATTTTATAAAAAAAAAAAAAAAGCTTCACGTTCCGCAGTCAAAGGCAAATCCAATATGTTTAATTAGGGCATATACAGCAAACATATTTCCCGGTAATACATAGAGTAAAAATAAGTACATAAAACATTTCTTTTTCTGATAAAGACTTTGGAATGTCAGGCTTTTCGTAGCTAAAATTATTCACTGCTATCTTACATTCACAGGAATTGCAAATATACACATTTTGATGGAAAAAAAGCAACTGTCTTGAGCTTGTGTGAAACTATGTTACTGGATTATTTACAAATGGGAAAAAAACGATATATTTCTGAACATTCTTTGCAAGTATAGTCTGGATTCAGCTCCTTTTACATTCAGATATAAAACCCTAAAATCAGGTGTAAATGCTGCAGACAGGGAAACACGGTAAGAACATAACACACCCAACATAGAAACAATACAGAAAATACGTACAAGCTATGAGTTTCATTACAAAATTGACTTTGGTAGAAAAAAAAAGTTGTCTTAAAAACTGCTCCGTCCATATAAAGAAATATATCTTGCATCTTGCTTGGCCCCTCAGAGTTACACCCAGATCAAGCCAACGCACTAGAGCTTCTAACTGACCGTCGCTCATTTGACACCAGAGCTGCTGCATATGAACACAGTAAACAGCCTGTTGACGCGCACAGCTGCGACTCTTGTCATTCACATGTCGAGCTGTTATGGTTCCAGTGCTTTGGTTCTTTTAAGTCAATGCAACAACATTTGTTTGTGCTAATGGGAAAAATACAAAATAAATGCTACGTCTTGGAATATCTCAGACTTGTCTTGTGCATTAATTGGGGATGGAGATTTCAGACAGTGCGATCTGAAATGAGAATAAAAGGTGTTATATTGTTATTTGTATGCTTTTCCCTGCGGGGTTAGAATATGGGAAGCCTCTTGCCCTGCATCGTTCTGCCCCCCTTGGTGGCCGCCCTGGCGCCGGGCTGCTCCCGGGACAGCGGACAGTACTTGATGGTGTGCGCGGTGTCCCCTTTGGCGCTGCACAGCGGGCAGGTGTAGGCCCGCAGGATCGGGCACAGCACCCGGCCGTCCGCCGTCTTCAGGATGTGGGAGCCGTACACCTCCTCTGGCGCCCCGTTATTCCGACAGAACACGCACACCTTGGGCTCGGGCTTACTCCTCTGAGCCTGCTTGCGCCTCCTGTCCGCGGCCAGCTGGAGGTCCAGCCCCGCGCCGAAGCAGCCCCGGCTCCCCGCCCCGTGCGCCCCGGGATCCCGGTCCGCCGGGACTGACAGGGACCCGGGGGCGGAGCCGGGCGGTGCGCAGCAGCAGCAGCAGCAGCAACAGTCCGTGTGCGCGTCTCCGTCTCCGACGTGCCGGAGCGCGCAGGAGCAGATCCCGGAGTCGTCCAGACCCAGCGTCGCTTTCAGAGACTCGGTGATGGAGTTGGGGCTCAGGGGAGACGGGGGCATTTTGTTTTTGGCCACTAGGGTGGACAGGCCGAGGTAGTCGTTCCAGAAATTGAAGGTGTAATTATAGGGAGACCGCGCGTCGAAGCAGCCGTGGTCCAGGAAATCCATCGTGTCCACCGTCGGTCGGAGGCTTCTAGTCCGGTGTTGTTTTCAGCATGTGTGGGGCAGTGGTCCTCTCTGGTTCTTCTCTGGGTCCAGTCTGCGGAGCGCGCCGGAGTCTGGAGCTGATAAATTCCCTAGAATAAAGCAGGGGGGCGGGGTCTGCTCGGGTTTATTATCCATGTGGCCCCAGAGGAGGGAAGAACTGGGAGATAAATTTTTTCTCTCCTTTCAGGATATAATTATGAAACAAAAATATAATAATAATAATAATAATAATAATAATAATAATAACAACAACAACAACAACAATAATAATAATAATAATAATATAATAATAATAATAATAATAATAATAATAATAATTATTATTATTATTATTCTATTGTTGTTGTCATTAATTATTATTGTTATTATTATTCAAATATAAATTATTCAGCCTCAGAAAAGGTCGCTTGTAACATTTTAACATTTTATTTGTTTTTGTATTTATATTTCATCCATCTTTCCCCATCCAAAAGGGCCCAGCTTGCAGAATTCGACGTTTCCCTCCCAAACTGATGAGTCTTGCCTGTATTGACCCATTTCACATGGAGAACCCCCCCCCCCGCACCTGTCCTCCATCCCTGGGGTCCAGGCCTTTATGTTCAAGACCAGGCTGCATTGTCTCCCCTGCACAGCGAGACATTTTAACTTCATTAATATGCATTACATCGGCGTGTGCCGTGTCTGTGCGTGTGTGCGTGCATGTGTGTGTGTGTGTCAGTCAGTGTGTGTCAAGGCCAAACAAAGCACCGTTACAGAGAGAGAGAGATTGGAACTGACTACTGACTGACTGTCTTTTTTGTCATACACTCAGATGAAGATTTAGGGAATATACGAGGAAGGTGATATTTCTACGCCCTGGGGTTGAACTGGACCTGAGATCTCATGGTAATGGTTTTGTTATGGTCTTCTTTATTTTTGTATTTTTTTGTATAATTCAAGATTCACAATTCAAGAGGTTTATTCGTCACATACATATACATTCTTCCATACATATATGCAGTGAAATGTCAATGCACCCAGTGATTATGACCTGGGTGCATAATCCCATTTATAGTCCCAATTCACACATTGTTAAGGCCAAAAGGTTACCAAATTCACCATTACACGATTAAAACAGTGAAACTTAAAGGTTTTTAATGGGTCAATATATCTTGTAATATCCAGCAGATGTTTTGTCTTCAGTTATCTAAAATAAAGACATTTATCATTAGTACTTTCTGGACTGTATGTCTCAGCAAAGCCTACAATAAAAAATCAGTAACATTTAGTAACAAGTCTGTATTTTTTTGTTTTGTTTTTGAATTATAATGATAATAATAATAATAATAATAATGATAATAATAATAATAATAATAATAATAATGATAATAATAATAATAATAATAACAATAATTATTATTATTGTTATTGTTATTGTTATTATTATTATTATTATTGTTGTTGTTGTTATATTATTATTATTATTATTTATTATTATTATTATTATTATTATTATTATTATTATTATTATTATTATTATTATTATTATTTTATTTGTTTAATGGTGGAAGGGGTTTTGTTTGTTCTGTTCTCTTCTGTTAAGATACTGCCGGCCAGTATGTGGCTTTGTTTACATTTTGAGGAATTGGATCGGTCAGAATTTTACATGAATATGCATCAGCAGAGTGTCTGGCTGAAGAATGATCCACTTATTTTGCTCATATTTCGCAGTCTTTGGAGTCTTTCTTTTGACACAGTACCAGTGTTTGCTGCCATTGGCAGGAGACAGTCCTTCATGTCCAGTAAGGTTGCACCATGGAGGAAGAAAGAAAGATGTATTTATCTGTTGGAAAATATGTAAATACACCTCATATCTACTTTGCCAAATACTTATGCGCTGATTAATAAAAGATGTGGTGCAGTGTTCCAAGAGGAAAGAAAGTTGCTGGTGTTTTCTGCTCCAGGAAAATCATATTAAAGAGATGACATTACCAACGTGACAGTATATTATCATTTGAATACACCACGCAGTCCTCCTCCCAAGGTCACCTCCAGCTCCACATGCACAAAGGAAATCATGAGAGAGCATTTAAAAGATGGATGGCCGCCTTATCACTACAGATAAATTGTATAGGGGCCAATGTGATATGTGGCTTCGCTGGCTCAACAGCAGAAAAGAAAGCTTGTGTATTAGATTTGAAATATGTGTGCACATACCACTGAAAATGTTCAAAGAAATTCCTCACTATATTAGATGTTGAAAAATATATTCTGAATATATTGGTACAGTCGATTACTACAAAATGACAACATAATAAAGCTTGTTATAACCGACTATTGCAATTTTAAGGTAATTGCATACAATAGAGCTTTGTTCATGATATTTCACTGCATATACGACATTACATTTAGCAGACGCTTTTATCCAAAGCAACTTACAATTATTCAAACACCGACGGACGCAGCCATCAGGAGCAATTAGGGGTTAAGTGTCTTGCTCAAGGACACTATAGCATGCTAGCAGGAGGAGCCTGGGATCCAACCAGCAACCTTTAGATTACCAGACGACCAGCTCTACCTCCTGAGCTACCATCCCCACTGTATGACCATATGTATATCTATGTGACAAATAACCTCTTGAATCTTGAATCATGAATCTTGAATAGATTGATCTCTGTTTTAAACATTGCGATAAAGGTGACAATGTTGACGGGGATTGACTCCAGTAGAAAAGCCTTGATGTCAAAACATTATCAATAGTAAGGAGGAGTACCGTGGCCTAAAGCTTCAAAAGTGGTTCTCTTTGGGTTTCTTCTGATGGGTCTGACTGATGGACTAACACATCCACCCATCCAACCGTCCATCCACCCTTCCACCCATCCATCCATTTTCTATACCTGTTTTCCTGCTCAGGGTGGGGGGTTGATGATGGGTGTAAGGCAGGGAGACCCCCTGAATGGGACGCCAGTCCGCTGCATGGTTACACACATTCACTCACACACCATTCAAACAAAGCAGCGTTTTGGAATCCCCAATTAGTCTGACATGCACGTCGTTGGAGAAGGCAGGGAACCAGAGCGGATGGACGAAACCCACACACTTAATGCAAACTCCACGCAGACAAATAACTGAGACAAGATTCAAACCGAACCAAAAAAAAATCGGAATATTAAAATCAACCTAAACCAAACATTGAGAGTCTTTTCCTCTGTTTACACAAAGCATAAACACAGATTCCCAGGGTGAAACATTGAGGCTAAGGTGTGAATAAACACGGCGTCCCACGGGGTTTCCCAGGCAGGTTCATCTGCTCCGTGTCGGGCGGAGGTGGAGGTTTGGAGAGCAGGCTGCTTCCCCAATTCATCACTGTCGAGTTGAACAAAACATTAACAAATCCCTTAATTGAAAGACTTTGATGGACGACAGTGCATGCGTGAGCGTGCATGCGCGTGCTCGTGCTCGTGCTCGTGCGCGTGCGTGTGCATGCGTGGGTGTGTGTGTGGGGGTGAACGTGCATGTACATATGTCCCAGCCCCAGCACGTGCCAGCTGCACTGCTGGATTGTGCTAAAAACAAACAGCTTGGCACACAAGCATATCAACACGGCCTGCAGTGCACACATATACACACACTTGCCTTTGACCCCTGCCGTCCCCGTTGCTGCATTAATTTCAGTAACTGCATAATGTGTTTGGTTGGAGCTGCAGTCCTGCCCCGTCCCGCCCTGCGAGTGGGTGGGTGTCGCTTGTGGATTTGATCCCCGACCTTGGCCTCCTCCCAGGGGAGTAGTGCCGCATCCCTGCAACGGTCTCTCCATCTGCATGCCTTCCCCCACCCCATCCCGCCGCCCTTCAACCCCACTCCTCCCACAGCTCAGGGAGTCGACCCCCACCCTCTCCACCAACCTGACGCGTGTCACCGTCACAGCAGCCGTTGGGGGGGCAGCCAAGGTCAAGCAGGAATGAGGCGGCGTCTTTTAGTTGGTCAAGTGCTCTGTCATGGCCACCAGGCAGCTTAGATGCTGTCCACTAGCGTGTCCTGACCCCAGAAAGATCCACCTCCTTTTACACACACACACACACACACACACACACACACACACACACACACACACACACACACACACACACACACACACACACACACACACACACACACACAAACCAACAGAAAAAGGGTTCTCCAAAAAAGTCAAATCCATACCTAAATATTCTGTAAAACAGAGCCTGTTGTTGGGGACCTGTGAATTAACTAGACTAGAGGTTGACTGCAGGTCTTTGCAGACAGAAAGAGAAACCTGTACGAATCATATCCTCACCGCATGTGTGAACAAATTAAATTTTTTTTTTTTCTGGCAAATAGCGTTTTTAACGAAAAGTCCTGATGTTTCAGTAACACAGATGCATCATAGATAAAAGTTATCATTTCATTTATTTTCATGCACAGATGATTACAAATCTTCTTTTGTGTGCACAGCAGCTCCTCGCTGCAGAGGGTACGAGAGGCGAGGCAGAACCGGGGGGTGGGGGGGCTGGGGGGGGCGTTCAGGCCCCAGTGGCTCTTTGGAAACTTGTTTAACTTCCCCAGATCCGTGGAGATTAGAGCGGGAAGTGCTCAAAAGGCTCCGAGTGCATCGGTACAAAGAGCCAGAGGGGATTAGCGGGGGATTCAATGAGACCCTCCTGTAGCCTTCATCTCTGGGGGTCTCCCCCAGCGACAGCACCTTTGTCGCATTGGCTAACGGCACTTCCCACAAACGGGGCTGAACAGTTCCAATCCCTTTTTAATGATGCAAGGAAAATTCCATTGGCCCCGATTACCTCAATGCCTTTGTCGAGGGCCATTGTCCGGCACTCCAGGTTGTGCTTTTAAACCGTGCAGCCAAGCATGCCAATGGCAGGAGTTTTGCAGGCCACAAGAAGCATTTTACCACCATAGTTATATCAATAAACGAAGTAAAACAATAAAAAAAAGATATGCGTAGATAGAGCCGCACCGCCAGGCAGGTGATTCAATCCCTCCTGGATGCATCCACGCTTGAAGACAACGTACTGTCCGCAGTAACCTCACGGGTTGTAACAGAAACAGTTTGAACGCACGCTGCTTAAGAGCGGTGAATGTTATTGTGTGGTGGATGGTCCATGATGTGGTCGGGACACTCGAACCCCAAGTGCTCCAGGTGTCGAAGAGTGTGGACGCACCATTAAAAACTTTGCAAGCTGTCGCTGTTTTTCCCCTCAGTTCTGTCTCTGAGACAAATTCCTGAGCGTTCGCTGCGCTTGGTGATTAGAGGCCTTCCCAAATAATGCTTGCATTCAATCTAAATTCCCTTTCATTTTCTTACGTCCCTGTTTGTAGTATAGTGATGTGCTGTCAGTCTGATGTAATTCTACCGGGGAGCACGGGATCTCAGAAGCAGATGTGCGCCTCTTGTCTCGTAGTGGCTCGTGTTCGCCCGTCTCTTCTGATCTTTCAGCCGCACAGCTGCCGTCATCTCCAAATTCTCTCATTTCGCATCCAGCGTCCTGAAAGCGAATTAAAACGAAACCGCACACCACGGGACCGCCGATAACACATATTTGGGTACGTTCTCCACTCATGCCACGCTTCTCTGCATGACAACTCCCCCATACAGAGAGACGTTTGTTGGAGGCCACAACGCTCCTTACATCCGTCCTGATTATCTGACATTTGGAAGACATAACAAAACAGACAAACAGCTGCCAGGGTGCTCAGCATCCACTAGATTCATGGTGAAAAGGTATTTGTAATAACAATTTTGACGTGTCATTTGAGCCTCCTTCAGTGGTCATCATTGGAAAAAAAAAACCGTTTTCAAAGGAGTTTTAAAGCAGCGGAGGAGGATATTAAGGCTCTGCAGGAATTATCATTGGCTTTTTTGCACGATTCCTGAGTTTTCTGCAGAATTGTATAAGTCTGATGTATCTAGTATTGATAAAACACTGTGGTAGGTTTGGTGGCATTCATTGATCCATGGGCTGCACTCCATCCCATCTGCAGAACACACACACACACAAGCGCGCAACCCAGCCCAGCGGACCCCCGTGCAGGTCAGGACAGACCTGGTGGTGTGATGGTCGATACCACACAGACCCACAGATGGGTCCCAGCACAGTGGAGCCAGCGCCTGGCACCCGGGCCTGGGCCTGGGCCAGATGGGCCACCCTGAGAGAGGCTGAGGCTGTCGGGCTCAGCAGGCTGATCTCATTACCATGGGCCAAGACAGGAGTCTGGTTCCACGCACATACAGACACACACACCGCCAAGGGAGTCCACATTATCACGCTCCACTGTCACAGGCAAGATTTTCACAGCAGGCATTGGAATATAAAATGATTCTGATTTGGGTCGCTTTCCAACCTGGAAAACCATGTTCCATGTGGATCTCCTATGTCTGGGCACTAAGTAAGTAAAAGGGTCACATGGGAGTTGGGTGAGAAAACAAACAGTTGGGCCTCATCCCAAATGGAGCACTCACACTGCTTTTAGGGAAAATTTATTTTGTACATGCAAGTGAAGATCTAGTGCAATTCTTTAAAAACAGGTTCAAGTTTCTAAAATCATCCAGGAACATCAGGGCCTAAATACCTTCTGCAATTCCTTACATTTTGTACCCTTGAACTATGCTCCCCAAACAGTACAGGACTTTGTTTGCCATCTTGAGTGGCCAGGTGGGAATGTAATTGTGTGAATTAAAAATGAATGATGTGCCTGCATGTGCGAAAAGGAAGAAAATATTAACCTGGAAAGCTGTTTGCGTTGCACGTATAATAATATTAATGAGTGATGTAGTTGAATATGAAAGTATGAAAATGAAGATGGGGTGATGGAGATAGTATGTCTGAATATATCTGAGCTCAGACTGTGGTGGCTCAGCATGGACTCCTATCTGCTTTCACACTCATAGATGCGACACCGTCTGGGGTCGTTAACAGTTATCGTATCCTCTGTGATGTTTTGAAGAGGTTTGGCTTCCAAACAGATGAATAATTACAAAAACAATTGATTTGAACACGAACGTCAATAAAAAATTTAAATAAGCTGCAGTTTACCATTTGTTGGGCAACTGATAAGATCACAGGAACAGTTACGTGTGTATTTCTTTTTTTCTTATTCCCAATGCAAACCTTTTAAAAGGTAGGTTGACGTTTGTCAACCCAGGCGTTGATTACGATGTCAGTTCCTTATCATTTAAAGCTGTTGACAGAACAACCTCTCTGAATGCCATACCACTGAAAAACGTACCACTCTGCTGCAGCTTCTCACTGTGCTTGAATACCGTCCAATGGGGCAAAGGTTGAAGCTTTAAAGTACATGAAATCTCCGTCGGCAAAATGGGAAGCTCACAATATGGTCAGATAGTCTGCAAATGTCACCAGAGAAGAAATGGCCAGAAAGGATGTCCGAATCACATTCTTCTGGGCTTCACTGACTCGCCCTTCCAAATCAGGTCTTCTGCCTACATCTGTGCAAACATAAGAGACTAGAAACAGGAAGTTTTGTCGCTTCCTACCCGCCACCTTCTGTAGTCAAGGCCACACCCTGGATGTACTGTACCGTGACAACCGCAAAATGAAGTTTCAAATAAAAATGTCAAGGTGAAATAGTTTCCTTCAGGCCTGAAGCTTTGCTCCCTTGGGCCGTACCTTACGCGGCGAGAAGCTAAGGTTCTCAGTCGTAAAGCGTAAACTTATAAATGGTGGGAGCAACATTTTATTAAGGCCCGGGTTGAAAAATACTTTCAATGTAGTGGTTTTTAAGTCTAACCTAAAACTTCCCCGCAACAGTAACCGAAGGCCTTTCATCCCGGTCGCAGGGAGCCAATGAGAAAGTGCCTTTCTGCGGCGCTCACAACCTGCTTCACAATAACACCAAACCGTCCAAGCCTTTGTTCTAAAAATGACAGGGGCCCCGAGGCCGGATGAATGGGAAACATGGAGGTCAAGGTCATCGCTGAAGCTGATTTGGGCCCGTGAGGCCCGGCTTATTGTTAACAGAAGCTTTATTTGAAATTCACGCGACGTGGAGTCAGTTCTGACCGGGCGGGGGGTGTAATATTCATAAGTGCGTAGAGCGAGATGGATGGATGTATGGATGTATGGATGGATGTATGGATGTATGGGTGGATGGATAGATGGATGGATGGATGGATGGATAGGTGGATGGATGAAAGGATGGATGGATGGATGAAAGGGTGGATGGATGAATGGATGGGTGAAAGGATGGATGGATGGATGAAAGGATGGATGGATGGATGGATTGATGGATGGCTCTTCCTACCACACATTTAGGTGATGATTAAGTTTATTATTTGGCCCACAGCTACATTAGCATGTGATTATCCTGGCTATCCCACAGAGAGAGAGAGAGACAGAGAGAGAAGAGAGCGAGAGAGAGAGACAAAGAAAGAGAAAGAGAGAGAAGAGAGAGAGAAAGAGGGAGAGAGAGAGAGAGATTCAACCGTGACAGCTCGAGGTGGAAAAGTGGATTCTGTGGTCACCAGAGTTCATTTGAAATGTAAAATAAACATGGTAAACACTGTGGCTCTGGACCTGGTTCCGGGCCGGGAGGGAGGATCTCCGGCACCACGGTGCCACTCACCCACCATCCCCACATTTCTTTCTGCTGCCTTGCAAACAGTCCCCCCAAACTCTTTTGTTGGCCCGGCCTCCGGGGTTACCATGGCTCCCAACTGGCGCTTTATGAGCATCTCATTCCTCATCTAAATATTCCTAGTTATCTATGCTAATGAAATGCGGCTGCCATTATCGGGCTTAATGAAATACACTCCATTGTCTATGATTAGTGGGAGGAAGCCCCCGTGTGCTGTGCCCCCCTCCCGCCCACCCCGCCCTGCCCGGCGTGGCAAACGCACCGTGGAAACACGAGCACCTTTACGGAACATTCTGTAGGGTTCCTACTGCACGGACAATAAAGCAGCAATGGCCCGTTTTCTGTGCGTGACTGCAGAAAATGTGCGACACTGACAGTTTGATTACAGCACGTCTCTTCTCCCGCGCTCTTATTGTGGAATTACCGCGGCTAACAGCGCCGGCGCTCAACATAAAAGCGGGTCGTAAAAGCCCCACTATGAATTATTGATTATGGATCTGACTGTATGTTTCTTTGACATCTTTGTGTGCAACCTGTTCAGAGCCAATTCAGTTTTGGAGAGCTGCACCACAATGTTTCTCCAAAGCATCAAAGTAAAAAGGCATAGCAGCGCAAGGGGAGTGATACTGGAAAATCAAAATATTAATATTTTAAATCTTTGAATGTCGCCGCTTTTTGGCAACGATCTTCTTCGATTCTATGTGACAAAGAGGTACGGCCGCCATCTCCAAAATATCTCACATGAATACCGGCTGTACTCTGCTACACCGACCTGCTGTATCTGTTGAGACAAAGAAGATCATAAAAGAGATATAGCGTGTAATGTGCAGCTGATGCATCTTGTTCCCTCTCAGTGCCTTCCCTCTCGGCAATAAGGCGGAAAATAATAGTGAATGTGTGCTTGTATAGACTGCCTTTGTGTGTGTGTGTTTGCGTGTGTGTGTGTGTTGTGTGTGTGTGTGTGTGTGTGTTTGTGTGTGTGTGTGTGTGTGTGTTCCAGTGCCTGTTTCCGACCAGGCGCGAGGTAATATCTGTAGATTGGGCGTTTAAGTCACTCTGCATTTTATAAGCCAGTGCTGTCACTAGCAGTTATCACCGCACGCCCTCTGAGGACGTGTCTGGGCGAAACCATTCCCCCAAGCGCTGAATAATGCATGAAATTACGTAATGCAAATGCAGGCTTTATTTCCCCCGGTTCCTTTGCACGGGGCACGGGGGGGGGGGGGGGGGAGCCCGGGGTCCGCATGGATTATAGCCCGGGGAACAAGTGCGGGTCCCTCGGGTGCAGGGTGCAGGGGGTGGGGAGGTCAACAGTAAAACGGTGCAGGGCGATGCAGCTTCATCAAGTAGAAGACTGGAAAGCGCCGCCGTGTGCAGGAGCCGCCGGTACGACCGCAATGGGAGGCTTATTGTGCGCGGGCGGCAAGATGTTCGTCAGGCCGCCCCGCGCGCCGCCCCGCGCGCCGCCCCGCGCGCCGCCCCGCGCGCCGCCCCGCGCGCCGCCCCGCGCGCCGCCCCGCGCGCCGCCCCGCGCGCCGCCCCGCGCGCCGCCCCGCGCGCCGCCCCGCGCGCCGCCCCGCGCGCCGCCCCGCGCGCCGCCCCGCGCGCCGCCCCGCGCGCCGCCCCGCGCGCCGCCCCGCGCGCCGCCCCGCGCGCCGCCTTGCCGAGAAAACAAGGCCGTGACGAGGGGAACAAAGGAGCAGGTTCGGATTGTGGTCGGTTCCAGAAGCGTCTCTTGGCACCAAATGAGGGTGAGCTGCTGCAGGTCCCTGCTCCAATGGGGAGATGAGTCTCTTTCCCTCCCTCTAATAAAGGAACCTTAAGTCAAGTTGCTCCCCTCTCCCTCGCTCCCCCTTCATCTCCCTCTGCAATAACAAGATGAGTCTCTTTCCCTCGTACCCTCTCTCTCCCCCCCCTCTCTTCTCTCCATCCCTTTCCCTCCCTCTCTGCCTCTGCAGAAAGGAGTAGAGGACTCTCTCTCTCTCCCTCTCTCTCTCGCCCCCACCTCTTTCTCCCTCTCTCACAAGCAGACGGGTCCCTCCCTCTCCCCCACTCCCTCCTTCTCTACCTATCTCTTCCATCTCTCCCTCCCTACCTCCCTTTCCCTGCTCCCTCTTTCTCCCCCCCCCCCCCCCCCCCCCCCCCCCCCCCCCCCCCCCGAATGGCATTAATTGGCCCCTTACATGAGGGCCAGATGAAAGGGGGGTGGGAACATGAAGAGGCTGAGCACCGCTGGCAGGTCTCAGCGACTTCAAAAAGCAGATAAAGGGGCTTTGCACAAAAGATCCTCCTTTTTTCCCAACTTAATCTCTAGAGTTTAGGGTTCTTTTGTGCCAATCTCCTCCGCTTTGTTCACTTTGTGTCAGGTATTAACACCGCCGGATTAAATGGCCGTTCCGGCGATGATTGTTTGTCTTGGACCCGCTGCCCCCCCATTGTCCTGCCACGTGATCGACCGCTCCCGATCAACACGACGAGCACGGCTCCTCTCCCAGAAACAAATAAGCAACAGAGGGACCTGAGCTTTTTCGGCCCCAGGGAAACGGTAACACATATGTTGTTTTGTTTTCTCCTGAATCCACTCCGCTCCAAGAGTTTTAACTCAGGGAAAAAAAAAAAAGGCTTTGCATGAGACATGGGGGCGGGGCCTTGGGTGGCAGAGAAACTCCCCGAGCTGTTGACCAGCAGAAGCCAGTGTTTCGAGATGAGGTTTCCTCCTTCGGTACCGACACCGCGAGCATCTGGGCCCATTGGAGAACAGGAAACACATGAGGAAGGAGCGACGCCGGTACCACAGCACAGAACAGCTCAGACACCACCGAGGAAGCCCGAGGTGCAGGCAGCACAGTTCTCCCTGATTTTCCTGCACTCCTTCCCTTTCTCTCTCTCTCTCTCTCTCTCCCTCCCTCTACCCTGAAACTTCACCTTCAGCCCAGATTCCTGTCGTTCTCCAGTGGCGGCATGGGATCCCAGCCCACTGCAGGCCCACTCAGCCAGCTCACCATCTGCCCATGAATAGGACCAGTCACATTTCTGATAGCGTTTAATGAAAAACCTGCGCGGGGTTTGGGGCCGAGGGGGGGAGCGGTGGGTGCACAGGAGTGCTCAACAAAGAGCTTCTTTCACTGGAGTGGAAAGACTAGATTGCTCCCTCTCTCCCTTTCTCTCCTCCCTCCCTCCCTCTCTCTCACCCTCCACTCTTTGTGTTTTTTATATTCAACATCAAAAATGCTCAAAATGAGTGAACACCGCAACCCCCCTCAGGTGTGTGTGTGTGTGTGTCGTGTGTGTGTGTGTGTGTGTGTGTGTGTGTGTGTGTGTGTGTGTGTGTGTGTGTGTGTGTGTGTCGTGCGTGTGTGTGTGTGTCGTGTTTCACGTCAGATGAAGGACACAGAGTCGTTGGAGATGCACTTATAAACGATAAGGCTCTAATGTTTCATCTTGGAATCATTAAGAGGTTTCGGGGTTAATCAGTCATAAACCACGCTCCAAAGGAACAATGCATACAGTATGTACTGTATGTACAGTATGCATATAAAGTATGTACTGTGTGTTCAGTATACATATACAGTATGTACTGTATGTACAGTATGCATATACAGTATTGCCGTGTGCACTGTTGTACACTATGCACATACAGTGTGTACTGTATGTACAATATATATACAGTATGTACAGTTTGCATATACAGTATGTACTGTATGAACACTATGCATGTACTGTATGTACAGTATGCATACACAGTATGTACAGTATGCATATCGAGTATGTACTGTGTGTACAGTGTGCATATACAATATGTACAGTATGTACATACCATATGTACTGTATCATACAGTATGTACAGTATGCATGTACCATATGTACTGTATGTACAGTATGCATATACAGTATTTTCATTTATTTATTTTTGGGGGGAAAAGTAATTAACTGAAAGGCTATACCTCCAAATATTAAGAAAATGTTGAGTTCTGCTGTTATGTATGTATATAATTAAAAAAAAAAACCTAAACCAATCAAACTGTGTTAGAAATGTAGTAGAGTACTGTAAACATAAAGGTATTTGCTTTGAAATGTAGTAGAATGAAAAGTCGAAAATAAACTCGAGTAAGTACAGGTTCTTGTACTTGTACTTGTGGGTTACTTTCCGCCACCGGTTCTGGGTGAACCCTGGACGTGGTCAGTACGTGTTGGATATCTGCCTCCATCAGCCCAGCAGGTGGGACTCCAACCTTCAAGTTTCATCCCTAGTGTCACATCAGATAACACCCGGCTGCTGCCTCCTCCTTCCTCCTCTGCTGCACCACCCAAACTGCTTCACCTTTCACCGTGATCACAGACCGCCTTTTACTCAGGAAGGTAAACAGAACGATCCCCTCATTAAGAGTCCGTTTTCCATGTCTGTAAGATGGTTGACCTGGCAACGGGTGCGGTAAGGGCTCTGCTTGCTATCCCAGCAGAACACATCCATCCTGAATTTTAAATTAATCTAATCAATGATAATAATAATAATAATAATAATAATAATAATAATAATCGTATTTTTTATTATTTGTGTTATTATGTTTTGGACGAACAGACTTATGGTTAGGAAGAAAACTAATTTAAAAGAAAGTCTGTTTTAGTGTTGAAAGATTGTGCATCAGAGCCTTATAGCAGCATATACAGAAAACTGAATTCATTGCTCTTTATGGCTAAATAAAAGAGACAAAACCAAAGTTCAAGGTCAGAGGAAGGAAGGAGTTCGACGAGGTCCCATTCCTGCATCTTTTATATTTTTTCCCATTCACTGACATGGTTGATTTTCTCCTCCCTAGAGTACGATGGCCCGGACCTTCTTGGATAGGTGTTGATCTAAATAGGTTGTCCACTGTTTAATGAAGAGACATTTTCTCTAAAATAACAATGGTGGCCCATCACAAAAACACAATTGATTTACAACTACCTGTCAATGTTTTGGTTACGTATGTTTATGGACAGTACCATTCATATTTTAGAGATATTAAATTAAACACTGAAGTCATCTCATCTGTAAAATAATTTTATATTAGATCTGGAGATGTAAATTAACTGTTTTTTCACCCGTTGTTTATTGAGTAAAATAAAAAACATTACTCGTACAAAATAAAGTATAATTAGTAGTTTTATAAAGTGTAAGAAATTATTTTTTCTATTAAACTAATTATACACTATTATTCTTAGCACAACTTCTACTTGTACCCAACTGAACTGTACTGTATAATGGCGGGAAGGCGGCGGCTCAGTCCCCCGTCCCAGCTCGTCCTTCCTGGGATGCAGATGGCCTCTATCTGCCTGCTGCTCTGGAGAACCCTCCTTCACATAATCCGCTCATTAATCACCATCACACGCGGCAGGTGAGCGGTCAGCTCCAGCGGATCTGGCACTGGCAGCTGGATGGGAAAGTGTTGGATGGCTGCTTGTGACGGCAGGACAGAGAACAGGAATTGTTGGATCTACGGGCACATCTATCAAAATGCACAAGGATACGGGTTTGGTTATGAGGCCGCAGGATATGTGGAGTTCACAGGGGGCAGGCAATGCCCTGGACCATTTCAGGCGTGTGATTCCGTACGAGTCAAATATTGGTAAAAAAAAAATCCACATGAGTGTGGCTGTTGGCAAACACCCCGTCTAGAAGGATAAAAAGATGACTGGAGAGAGGAGTTTGTCCAGAATGTCTTCACGAAGTGGAAAAACAGGAAAGGTCAAGAGGTAATTGCCTTATTATCAATAATAAAGCCACTGAACATATTTTAAGAGCAAACTAGAACAAACTAGAAAATACAAATTAAAGTAGTATTTGCAACCCATGCCACAATTGCCATATCAATGTGAAATGCGTTTCAATATGATACCGAACCGTGCAGCCCTGCTTGGTCCACATGAAGACAGAACAAAGCTTTCGCTGCAACAGGGACACGGGAAGTTGAAAAACCAGGCAGCGGCGCCCGACATGCCTGAACCTCCGCGTGAATGCCTGCATGATGATTATCTGTAATTACCTGAGCAGTACCTGGTCTACGGGCCAGGACGCTGCTCGGCTCGCATGTCCCAGGTAAGGACCGGATTGGTCCGGTCGCCAGGAGTCTTCTCAGGGAGCCGCGGCCTCCCCCCGGAGGACCATCATTACAGTAGGAGCGCACCGATGGATGGATTTGCCGCAGCGTTCCCAAACAGGAGGGAGAGCGAGGAGGCGAGGGGAGGAAGTTCCGCCGAGATACTGGACCAAATCCCCTCACGCCTCCCGGTCGGCAGATTAATATGAGCGACCGGGTGAGAGATTAACCCAGGAAGCAGAGAACAAACTCCATTTGAAATGAGTGTTTGTGGTGAGGAGAAGCTGAGCGAGGATCCAGAGGACGGGAACAACAGGACATGGATAGGTTGGCTGTATTTAAACCCAGGCTTTATTTCAAAAGTTGGTTCCCAGCATTTCTTAGTGTTGACAGCACAACCTCACTCGATGCTTCACCATTGAGAAACTTACCACTCTGCTGCAGCTTCTCCCTCTTCTTCACTCTCTTCCTGTAGTTGCAACCTGCTAGTAGTTTTAAATTAGATGCAATATTACCGTTTTTCAAAATGTGGGGAAAATAATGTTTTTCTTGCGTTTGCTGCTCGAGATTTGAGTCATCATTTAAGGGCTTGAACGTTTTCCCCATTGGAGCACAGTGAGAAGCTGCAGAGTGGTAAGTTTCTCAGTAGTGAATGATGGCAACCAACAATTTAATTAAGGCCTCGGCTTGAAAAATAGTGAAGCTATTGAGTGACAGCTGCAAGTTGCTTTTTCCGCTGAGATTGGACAACCAATGACGTAAACACTCAAGATGCTGCGATGCATAAGATGATGTTAAAACATCCACAATGTTCTGCCGATATGACACATATGGATTAATTCACCGTACCAGGGCCTGGTTGTCTCTCGGCGACGTCACCGCTGCTGAGATCCAGGCGTGTGCTGTTGCCTGGGCTGGAAACCTGAACCTCCACCCCTGCTGCCCCTTCATCTCCGCATCTTCACTCTGTCAAATGTAATTCACTCTTCTGGTTGCAATGAATCCTGGTTTAGTTTTTACGCCAAGGTTTTTGTGTACCAACCATTAAGACCCGTCCAACTTGAGCGGCCACTCACAAGGATCAGGTGGCGATGAGATGAAACGTAAAGCGTATTCTTTTATTCCCAACCTCGCTAATGAGTTTTTCTAGAGTTATAACGCCTGTCGTGCCATGGTGGAGCGGCTCCACCCGCCGTTTGGGAGATGTATATCAAAGGAAGCAGGTTTGGCACTCCTGCAGGAAACCTGGTGCGGCCCACGGCCACGCTTTTATTGCAGCTGTGTCCTGTAGTAAATCACTGTCCACAGAACGAGCCCCGAGACCAATGAAGACATCTTCTTTTTTTTTTTCGTTGAGGTCAATCTTTAGTTTGGTGGAAAATGAATGACAAGAGGAGGAACTCGACCCTTGGAGTTGACAATCTGAAAAAAAAAAAAAGGCGAGGGGAACCCTGGGATCAACTTGAGGTATTTTCCGCTCCGGGGAAAAGGGCATCAATTATTAAAAGTCAAAAAATTCTAGGAGGCACCAATGAGAGGATTTACAAGCCGGGACATTTTTCACGCCCTCGAACATGAGGCCTCGGGGAATGTGAGGTTGACGGGGCCGGTGAAATACAGCCTCACCGCGGGCTTTAGTGATTGCGCCGCGCCAGGACACGCGTTCCCGGGGCCGTTGGCTCTCATGAACACCGGGAGGAAAACATGGCGTGGTGCCGGGCGGCGTGGAGCCGGGCGGCGTGGCGTGGCGCCGGGCCGCTTGGCGCCGGGCCGCGTGGCGCCGGGCCGCGTGGCGCCGGGCCGCGTGGCGCCGGGCCGCGTGGCGCCCTGCCGCGTGGAGCCGGGTTGCGTGGAGCCAGGCCGTGTGGACGACGTTTCCGTACCGCATCTCAATCCGTCAGCGCTGGTGAGTGCTATGACAGAGAGGGGAGAGGGAGGGGGAGGGAGGGGGGAGAGATTCAACTTTTAACCTGCCATTTATCAGGGAAGACAACAAAGAGTCAGTGGCCTTATCTCCCTCCTACAACCATCACCGCAGGCTCGGGTGGATTCAACCGCAAATTAATCAAGGAGGCGCGCGTGTGCACGTCTCAACGCCCACGCAGCCACACACCCACCCACCCACACACACACACACACACACACCCACACACACACACACACACACACACACACACACACACACACACACACACAGAAAGAAAACACACAAACTTCAATCATTTATTCACCTAATTAGATGAAACACAGGGATGTAAACCATGAAGCTGCAGTCAGAGGATTGTGTGTGTATGTGTGTGTGTGTGTGTTTAGGTGTGTGTGTATGTGTGTGTGTGTGTGTGTGTGTGTGTGTGCGTGTGTGTGTGTGTGTGTGTGTGCGTGTGCGCGTGCGTGCGTGTGTGTGTTTAGGTGTGTGTGTGTGTGTGTGTGTTTAGGTGTGTGTCTAGGTGTGTGTGTGTGTTTGTGCGTGTGTGTTTAGGTGTGTGTGTGTGTGTGTGTGTGTGTGTGTGTGTGTGTGTGTGTGTGTGTGTGTGTGTGTGTGTGTGTGTGCGTGTGCGTGTGTGCGTGTGTGTTTACATTTACATTTACATTTAGTCATTTATCAGACGCTTTTATCCAAAGCGACTTACAAGGGAGAATAACATTCAAGCTACATTGCGACAGAGATTAGTGTAACAACAACATTAGTGTAACAATAAATACTGCAAGGTAGTGCTAAGTAATTGTAGGTTAGGACAGGAGGTCCTCACTGAAGAGCTGGGTCTTCAAGTGCTTCTTAAAGACAGAGAGGGAGGTCCCTGCTCTGGTCATTTTTGGCAGCTCGTTCCACCAACGTGGAACTACAAATGAGAATAACCTGGATTGCCGTGGCTGTATGGCCGGCAGAGCCAGGCGACGCTCATTTGACGAGCGCAGCATCCGGGGGGCAACATGTGCTCTTACAAGAGCATTTAAGTAGGTGGAGCATTCCCAGCAATCACTCTGTAGGCCAGCATCAGAGACTTGAACTTGATGCCAGCGGCTACAGGTAACCAGTGGAGCTCGGTGAGCAGCGGAGTGACATGTGCCCTCTTTGGCTGGTTGAACACCAGTCACGCCGCCGCATTCTGTATCATCTGTAGTGGCTTCACCGCACAGGCCTCAAGCCTGTTAAGAGAGCGTTGCAGTAGTCGAGACGGGACATCACCAAGGTTTGTACCAGCAGTTGAGTGGCATATTGGGTCAGGGACGGCCTGACTTTTCGGATGTTGAGTAGTGCGAAGCGGCAGGACCGGGAGACGGCGGCAACATGGTCCGAGAATGTCATTTGGTCATCAATAATGACACCAAGATTCCTTGTAGCCTTGGTAGGAACAAGAGATGGAGTCAATTTTAATATCAATGTTGTGATAAATACCTTGTTTGGCCGGGAAGACCAGCAGTTCCGTTTTCGCCAGATTTAGTTGAAGATGATAATCCTTCATCCATGTGGATATGTCAGCGAGACAATCCGAGATCCGCGTCGAGACAGTGGGGTCGTCGGGCGGGAAGGACAGATAGAGTTGAGTATCATCTGCATAGCAGTGATATGAAAAGCCATGTGAGCGGATGATGGGGCCCAGTGAGGTGGTGTATATGGCAAAGAGGAGGGGTCCTAGCACCGAGCCTTGGGGCCCCCCTGTGGTGAGGTGGTGAGGCACAGACAGCTGGCCTCGCCATGTCACACTGAAGAGCGCCCAGTGAGGTAAGATTCAAACCAGGAAAGTGCACTGCCCGTTATGCCCATGCTTGAGAGTATGGACAGGAGTATGCTGTGGTTGACAGTGTCAAAAGCAGCTGATAAGTCAAGCAGAATGAGAACCGAGGATTTGGCAGCAGCTCTAGCAGTTTTTAAGGCCTCTGTCACAGACAACAGGGCTGTTTCGGTGGAGTGACCACTTTTGAAGCCAGATTGAAGTGTATCAAGAAGGTTGTTTCTTGACAGGTACTCTGTAACCTGTCTAGAGACCGCCCTCTCTAAGGTTTTGGAAAGGAATGGGAGGAGAGAGACCGGCCGATAGTTTCCTACTTGATTGGGATCGAGTGAGGGTTTTTTGAGCAGTGCTGCGACCCGAGCCGCTTTGAAAGCGGAAGGGAAACTGCCGGAAGTTAGGGAAGAATTAATCATATGTGTGATTGCCGGGGTGATTGTCGGTGATATGGCTTGAAGGAGGTTAGATGGGATCGGATCTAGCGGACAGGTAGTAGGACGGCTACATGTTAGTAGTTTAGATACCTCACTTTCAGCGAGGGGGGTAAAACCAGGGAACGATGAGCCCAGGGCTGGAGAAGACAGGTTGTGAGTAAGTTGTTTAGTGAACTGGCTGCTGATGGCTGCCACTTTGTTAGTCAAAAAGGAGGCAAGGCAGTCAGCAGTGAGGTTAGTAGCTGGGGGAGGTGGTGGAGGGTTAAGCAGAGACTTGAAGGTGGCGAATAACTTACGTGTGTCTGTGGCACCGTTGATCCTATCGTTGAAGAAGGCCTTCTTTGCAGTAGTGATGCTGGAAGAGAAGGAGGACAGCAGTGTCTGGGAGCTTGCAACATCCTCAATTGTTTTGGATTTGTGCCATTTCCTCTCGGCTGCTCTGAGGTCAGTGCGCGTTGTCCGGAGGGTGTCAGTCAGCCAAGGGTGCGACTGGGTTGAACGAGCAGGTCTGGTGGATAGTGGACACAGGCTATCCAGACATGAGCTCAAGGTGGAGCAGAGAGAATCAGTGGCATCATTAACCTGCAGAGAGGAGAAAGTGCCGTGGGGTGGAAGAGAAGAGGAGAGCACAGAGGAGAAGTGGGTGGGAGACAGGTTGCAGAGATTGCGGCGGATAGTAACCATGGGTGGGGAGGTGGGGGGTTGTTTTGGTAGCTGGACATTGACGTGGATGAAGAAGTGGTCAGAGAGATGAAGAGGAGTGACCCTTAGGTTGTCCGTGGTGCAGCTCCGAGCAAGAATGAGATCAAGCTCTTTGCCAGCCTTGTGAGTCGGTGGAGTCGGGACCTGTTTTAGGTCGAATGAGTGAACCAAAGACAGGAAGTCAGCCGAGCTCGCACTGTCCAAGTGGATGTTCATGTCTCCGAGGACGAGCATGGGACACACATGCTCAGGAATTGATGAGAGCAGGGTGTCAAGCTCATGTAGGAAGACAATTAGTTGTCCTGGTGGACGTTAGATGACGACCACATAGGCTTTCACCGGTGTGTGTGTGCGTGCGTGCGTGCGTGCGTGCGTGCGTGCGTGCGTGCGTGCGTGCGTGTGTGTGTGTGTGTGTGCGTGCACGCCCTCATAAGTTGTCTTATTTTAAAAAGGCTCAAATGATCCATCATCTCCCCTCGACATAAAAATGATTTTTGCAGCGTTGCGCTGGACCGGCTTCTATCCTCAGTGATGTCATTCCAACATGGCCGACCGCAAATCTGCTCACATTGGTTCTTCCTCAAGGGCAGATGAAGGCTTTTTCTGGTGCCCGTAGTTCATCTGGAATCACACACCACGGTCGGAACAAAAGACGAGACGTCAATTCATCTTCTCTGTACGACCCCGGATGCAAATGAGGTAAATGAAAGCAAGCCATCGATTCCCTAATTGGGTTTGTGCTATTTTAACTTGTGGAGATTAAAGCCAAGGTCACTTCGTCATCGTGACAACCACTGTTCGGCCACAAAGCAGTCCCACAGACGCCCAAACAGCCTGTTGATCTCAACGGCTTCACACACAACCTGCACAGCTTTAGCTGGGAGCAGGGCTCCACGGGGACAAAACCATTATGATGTCATGATTGAACGACTCCTAACGAGTCCATGTTTGTTGGAGCTGAGGTGCAGTGCGACACAGGATCTTCAAATCACTGCTTCAGAGTTACTGCCACAGTGAATACTCACTAGAACAAGTCATTTAACAAAATGCAATAATATATGTAATATCATTTATATAATACATGTAATTTAATATATATAATATAATATATAAAATATAATATATATAATACATATAATATAATATATATATTATATAATATAATGTGTATAACTGAATATATATAATATAATATATAAAATTTTATATAATACATATAATATAATACATGTATAATATATATAACATAATATATATAATATAATACACAATATATATAATGTAATATATATCATATAATACAATATATATAATACATATATATATATAATATAAAAATCCATGGCTACAAGGACCGAAAAACACATGAATGCATTCCTACGTATGTACATGTTGCACACGTTGCACAATGAAATATGTACTTTGTGCAATTCAATTTATTTTAAAGTTGAATTTGCAGACACCAGCCTTGTGCTGCTGTTGAGTAGGTATGCAACAACCTAAGGCCACACATGGCAAGTATTTATAAGCTTTTAATAAACAACACAAACTTTCCAAATATCTAATGAAATAATATTTCATCTCACAGCTACAGTTTGCAGTTTGCAGCTGCACCCGCTCTTAAAGTCTCTAAACATGTGGGATGATGCCGCTCCTTCCTGGTGCCGCTCTCTTAAATGTTTTTTATAGGCTTTACATTTGATTTTAAATGGAACTTCTAAAGCGTTTACATCAGGGTTTTGCTCGCACCCAGCGGGCTGACGTTTGAGCGTTTGTTTTGGCTTCCTGTTCAGCAAAACAGGCCGGTGATGTATGAGTCAGCGAGTCCCTCTTGTCACATCAATATTTTATTTAGGGGTAGAGAGAAACCACAGAATTAGAATAAAATTTAAATTATGCATCCCTACGGTGAAGCACTAAGGACTCAATTAGTTTAGCAGAATGTCTTTGGGGTGTGTGTGCAGCAGGGTCGCACCTTTGGAAAATCAGCGGTAGGAAAGCAGCGGGCTGTGTTTACCAGCCGGACGTCCCTCCTGAATGTGGATAAAGAAGAGCTTTTAAAAGCTTTGCGGCCTCCAGCGCTGGACTGTTCGACGGGAGTCACTTAATCCCCGGGAGGGATGGCGTCTGTGCAAACTCACGCGGCGGCAGGAGGCCGTGAAGCCGAAGCCCTTATCACCGCCGTCTGCGGGGCCCACAGCTCCTCCGTCAGATACAGATCTGTTTTGCACGGCGGGTATCTCGTGCGCTGCCTTCAGGGTTCACCCAGAGGTGATGTTACCGGGGTCGGGGCCCTCTGCTATGCTCCGCTCCTGCGCTGATCGGCAGGGCCTCATCAGGGATGCCAGCGGCGCTCATTAAATGCCCACGTGTGTCCAAGCATTTCCTCTCGGGTCAGGACTCAAGGCCTTCTCTCGGCTAACCACCTGAACGCTTTGCTCCTCTGCGCTCTGTGATTTGAGGTAATTACTCAGCTATTTCAGCGGGGTTTTGTAATTGACACCCCAAATGTTGCAGAACAAGTATGTGAAGAAGAAATGACCTCGAACGGCTTGAGTCAAGCAGCGGAGCCTGTGGGGATTTGGGGAGAGAATGGACTGGACACAAATTCCACCGACGATATAAAAAACAAAACAAAACAGTGAAGCCAAGAGTTCTGGGATTAAATGGATCTTATTGTTAACAAAAAAATCATAGCGACTTTTTTTTAGACTTATCTAGCAAGATAAGAATGCTTTGCTCAAGGACTCTTCAACGGGATTGAAACCAGCAGTCTTCACCCCTTCACCACTAAGTGACCACTCACTGTGATGCGGCCTCAAAGCCACGCCAGGACGCTTATTATGGGCCGCGTGCAGGGAAATTCAAATTTTAGTCTGACGCAGTAGTTTGAAATGCATGGGTTGAGCTTTGTTGGTCGCCTCATATATCTGAAGCAAACTGGAGCAAAGCAAACACGCTCCCATTGGCTGCATCCTATTCCCCTTAAAAGTTGGTGCCTCAGTTCCCCTGCCAGGTACTTTCTTCTGGATGCCGTTTCACATGCTGCTCCACGGCTTCGACCAGCTGGAGCCTGGTGTGGGATACACTGCGTACCACTGTGTTCTACTGGCAAATGTCAGGAGAGTTTTCCAGCAATGTCTCCACTGAACTCAAGCCCAAAATTGGGGCAATAGAGGCCGACATTCAAATATGCAGACCGGTAGTAAATATTAAAATTGTATCAAATAAAAGTCAAAAATATATCACATTTGTAAAGAAACACTAATATTATGACCAGGCTTGATGTGTTTAATCAGAGAAGTCATATTTCACATTTCTAGTGCACAGTACCTGCACCACTCTAACTCACATTTTTAAAATGTTTTCGGCCACATCTCTTCTTTGCATCTATTCCTGCTGTCCTCAAAGGTCATTCACATTCATCTGACCTGACTGTTGAGGTCAGTAAAATGAAGTCCACTAGAAATTGGCACTTTCCTCTTATTTTGAAATTTCAGTGTGAAAAATAGGCTTCAATTTCACAACAATTCCACCTGATAACGTTGCCCGAGATGTGAATTGGAGACCAACTGACTCATGTAGAATATACCTTGGAGCAGTCACTGGACATGTTCTGAGAGATGTAATTGGCTGTGGGGAAGGGGCGAGTCGCGTACAGAAACAGGACTTGTGATTGGCTGTAAGCAGCACCGCTATTAATATTGAATTATTTTATGTGATGCTATTTTGTAAACAAGGGGGGAAAATGAGGATGAATATGTGCTCTATTACATGTAAACGTTTTGTTTTTTTTAATTAGGTAAATATTCACAGTATAAAGTGGTCTGATACTAAGCCAAATTGTTTCCATGTTTTGCACCTTTTGCACAATGTTTGCTAAGTGGTACATGTTAAGTAGTATCTAGTAGTATTAGTATTTTTTATAAGTAAAATGCTATTGAAAAGTATAATACATGAATTATTGTAATCTGATTTGTACCATGACAATATAACTTAGAAAATAGTATTATCTTTGTTATTATCCTTGGATGCCATTGGTTTAAGTACTGTTTGTGTACATACTACAGTGTTAACTGTGATGATGCTGTGAGAATAAATTAAAAGCTTCTTAAGTTTCACTGACACTGATTATGTTTTTATTCTATTTCCCTTTTTGTTTGTTTTGGCCAATACAGTGAAATATGCACAAATTGTTCTTATTTAGAGGAATCAATGCGGAACCACAACAACTTATTCCCAACGTGGAAGGTAGAGTTAATCCTACAACCCAAAATATCTTTACTTCACTGTGTTGTCTCAAGAATAATGCCCCGTAAGCAGCCTGATGCAAATCAAATGCTTTGTGATCCAGTAGTAATGAGTAACTGCTGCCACGCGGTGGTCACTGAATACAACTACATAAATGTTTTTGAATTAAAATACATACAACAGGAAAGAATATCTACCAAAACACTGCAGAAAATTAAGCCACGCGCTTTTAATTTCAATTCAGGGTCTAAATTCAGAATGATTAATGTACATGACAATGTGGATTTTTTGTAAAAAGAAAAACTAAATTTGATGCATTACATAAAAATCCCAAAATGACTCCCCAATGCCAAAGGTAGGGAATTAAGAATGCTTAGAGCATGGTATACATAGAATTTGTCCAAAACCACACTTGAACCAAAAGTACAGTGCTATTATGTAAACATAAGGTAATAAATTATAAATTGTTGAGATAGTTTTTAAATAATAAGTAATTAAAGTCAGAACTGGAATCAAATTGGTGGCAGGTACTGCAAATGAAAACTGAAAATGACCAAAAACGTGCACAAATTTAAAATTGTAAATGTTAAAAAGCACGAGTACAATCCGGCTGATGTTGGCTTGCTCCCCAGGTGATTTTTCTGGCAGTTTGGTCTTAATTTGGCCTCCGTTGATATTGTTGCGCTCCAGGACACTCCTCCTGCTTCGATCAGCTTGTATACTCACTGTGTGTTCCTGTTCACAATGATCAGGCCTCATTTCCAGAGTACTTTCACACAGAAAACAAACTTAAACTTGGTTGATTGGCACATTTCAAGCAATAAAACATGATAAAAAAAATAGGGATGCAACAACTCTAATCTTTTTGGGACAGGGTACAAATACTTAAGTCTTGGGTCTTGCCGATGGAGATTGCGATGGAGATGGAGATACGAGTACTAAGATTTCCAGTTAGAATAATAGTGACTATCAGACCCTGCGTGTTTATCATTTTTCATTCATTTATTTATCGACTGTTTATTTTTTCCAAATAACAAAGTCAGATACAACATGAAACCTGTCACTGAGTTTCAGTGAAAGTGAACCTGGAACTCACTGTTCCAGTAGATTCTTTAGTGCGATTTTGTTTCGTCAATTTTGTTTTAAGCACATGATCGGCAGCAAAATTGTAAAATATTTAAAATAATTTGTCCATGTTAAATTACATAACTCCTGGGAACCATGATTCACAGTTATGGTTGTGTGTCCTTACCTAGAGGTGGAGGCTGGTCTGGCGCGTGAATTAGTGGTGGCCCATTTGGACACGCCCAGCTCAGAGTGGATTTTATTAGGAAAACGGACCGCCAGAGTGGTGCCCTCTACCAGCAAGCCCTGCAAACACATGGACAAATGAAAATAACCTTAAACCTCAAAGGTCCCCACTAGCTGCTTTCAAACTATTAGAATTGGATTAAAAACCTACGTTCATCAGCTGGACGGCTTTCTCAGAGTCTTCCTTCCTGGTGTAATGCACAAAGGCACACTGTTGAGGCAGCATCTTCACACTATGCACAGCACCAGCTCTGAGTGAACGGGCAGAAAAAAAAGGAGAGATGAAGACAGAAGGAGGGAGAACTGGTAGAGAGTCACCTTTTAATTATTGCTTTGGGGCATTTTGGGACACTAAAAATGCAGGTGTTACAACAGCAAAAACAGTGCAAATCCAGAAAGAGATGAAATAACATCAAGTCTTAAAATATTTATAGCTATGTATCTATCAATCAATCTATTTAAATTGGTGTTTATGGAGTGATGGGGGCCCAGACCCCCTCTGTCAGGGCCCCCACGTAACTATTTCACTCCAGGTAGCATCCTACTTGGCCTTTACAGATCACAACCTGAACCTGAAGGTGATGAAATCAAAACTAATGAAAAGACTTTGCAAAGGAAGGAAGGAGGTAGAATCAGTGTTTCACCTGCTGAAGAGGCTCTGAAGTGTTAACTGAGTGACTGTAGGCGCCAAGGATCCGACCCAAACTGGAAAAAGCTCCCTTGAAAATTAGAAAACAATAAATGAGTCTGTAACTACCACTTAACCTACTTTTGCGGTTAGTAGTTTGTTGCCTTTTGTCATTTGTTGATTGTCACGTTGGACTGTAACAGATACAAAGTTGACCTTCACAGACGTACTATTAAACACATAGTTTAACTCATCAACACATCTGATAAACATCATTCTATTCCTGTGTCGTGTGTTCGGATGTGTGTGTTAAGATGTATTTTCAAATGTTATTGAATATTGTTAACATGTGTAGTTAACGGTTACAATGGAACTGATTGCAGCTACAAATCCAAGTAATGACGATGAAACCGCTCTCATATAAACACATAAATAAGAAATAAATAAGTAAAGGTTGACACGGAATAAAAAGACAAAACATAAGAATGAAGTTAATGCAGACTTGTAAAACACCCTGCACACCTTTTAAAATAGAACCATAACCCTAATCTACCATATGAGATGTGGTCATATAACAGTCTTTCATGTTGAATAGTGATTTCCAGCATTCGTACGGTTTGAGGTTGTTCTGCAGCGTGGGTGTCAGGGGTCGAGGTGAAGAGTTGCTGGCAAGGACTCTCCTCCCCCTACCAGGGGGTAAAGGGACGTGCTGCCACTCGTCATCTTCCTCCTCTAGCAGCTCAACAGAGTTATTACTGGAACAACGTTCTGGAGACATCCCACACGGAAGTATTTAGACAAATTGATAATACCACAGAGCACAATGCCTTATTTTAAGTGTGTGTGTGTCGTGTGCACACTCCTACAACCTTGTGTAGATTCACAGGTAAAAAGAGCGTCAACAGCTTCCTCCAGCGTGGGGTGATTTTTTAAAGCTTCCGAACTCTGTGCCCAAGAAAATCCCATTTCCTGAAGAGGAAACCAGAGACACATTTTCCAATTGTTGGCCACAGGCATTCAAGGAGTAATAGGCAACTTTCTTGCTTTTATTAATCATTATGAAACTTATGTTGATAGCACAATGTAATGTCTATAGAATAATGACACCACCTGCATTTCGATAGTTCCCTATAAGCCGCCATATCACTATGCATCAGCATGAAAATGAACGATTTGCAGCAGTGCGTCAACCATGTGTAAACATGAGCTGGAATGATGGATGGCGGAGCAATCTACTCCACATGCATCATAAAGCAGCTCTCCTTCACTTGTATTTGTTTACAATCCAGTCTTCCTCGTTCCAACGTGGACGTATCGCAGCAACGAGTGCGAGTGCGGCACTGCATCACTGCCAACGTGGTCAATGTGGCGTCTCTGTATACATGTCTATGATTGCACAACCAAAATAAATTTAACTAAAATTCTGACAATTTAAATTTACCTTTTATGTGAACGGGCTTCCTTCCTATTTCCAAAGTGCGTTGATCATTTACACTGAGCGATTGTAAAGTCATCTGGTTGACTTTGCAAAAGCGCCGCCAAAAATGATACTAATTGGAAGCGCTGGGGGAGGTTTAAATGTTGTCTATTGCTCCTTTCACTTTATTATTTTTTTTAGTTTGTTGTTTTTCAATTGGAGAACTTGAACATGCAGCGATGTGAGGACATTGCACTCTGACAGTAGATTAAAAAGAAAATCACATAAAAGTTGCTTTAGTTTCCAGTACCATAAGGTGTAAAGTCTGCGCTCGCTTCAGTTCCTTAGCTGCCTCGATGCTGGAGTTCTGTGTTCTCAGAACCTTCTGGTAGGTCAAGGATGCTTCATAATAACGCTAGAGAGGAAATACAGGAAATATTAGGAGTGAAACTAGGGCTGCGGGTACTAGTTATGCCAGTAAATATCGTGAAAACAGTGAAAGCAGAAATTAATCAAAAGTCTGAATGATTTACCTTTAGCCCGCAGAGAGCTTTCCCTCTCCGAAATAAACCTTTTATCCAAGTGGGTTCCATGGAAAGCGCCAAATCAGCATCGAGAAGAGCTTTTTCATAACACTGCATTCGCTCATAACACAGTGAACGGTTTCCAAATAACCTGCAACACAACAAACAAAATCACATCAGCGGTGGCTCCTGACGCAGCTTTACTCGACATCCACAAAACAAAACTCAGCTCTCACTTAAACTCCTTTGGATTGTATTTAATGGCCTCAGTAAAGCATTGCACCGCCATCTCAAATTGTCCGCCAGCGGCAAAACGATTTCCAGCACCTGAGGATCAGGGGAGGAGATTCCCCCAAAAAACATTTAATTTGTCAATATTATTTAATTTAACAGGAAGCAAAATAGTATCATGAAACGTTTTGTTCACACATGTGTATAACTTACATGCAAGCTCTGTACTTTTTTGGGAAAAATCTTCTGTTGGGGTTTTAGTTGTTTCCTGTATATAAAATATGTGCACAGGAAGTTTACTTAAGATAAGATAAAACTATTTCTGGTGTCACAGTAGCAAAGAACAGTTGTCAACAGTTCAACAAAGGGAAAAGATTTAAGATGGAGATAAAAATTTAATTTTAGTTTGAAGGGTTTTCCAGGTTTCCAGTAAAGGAAGCAAAATTGTCGTGTTTTTTTTATTTTTTATATCTACATATCTATATCGATATCTTTTGTTGCCATGGCACAGTTATTACAGATTTCAACACAAACATAATATATTTTATGGTTCCTTAAATACTGAAAATCACATGGAAGGACATTACCTACCATAAATGTATTACATAATTAACCCTTGGATTAACCTATTAGGAATATTTGGGATTTTATTCTTCTATTTTTGCCACTTTAACCAATGTTATTGAGAAAAGATATTTCATTTATTTTAACATTTTAATTATTTTCTGGTTACCTCTTTAATAATGGTTTCTTCTTTTACTGTTTGGAACTGTGGCTCTTCAGATTCCTTCTTGTGATGCTGATAAACTTCTACCTGAGTCTTAATTTTCTGTTTCACTTTCCTTTTTGTTTTGGGCGGCTTCAAAGGTTCCTCCTCAGCCGTATGCTCAGGTGAGGAATAAATTGAGTTATTATCATCCTGTAAAGGAAGATTGAATATGGGAACAAATGATGTGTGAATTGAGAAGAACTTCAGCATGATTACGTTGTGTGGTTACACAAACTAATAAAAAAACATGCTTCGATACAAACCTTGGGTTTCTGCTCTTCCTGTTGGATCATTTCAACATCGTCACAAGAACTGCTCTCTGCATTTTCTGCAGCCACGCTTTTATTTTGCGTTCTACGAGGGACAGCACCATTGGATTCCTTGGGCGGAGTTTCCTTATGACTTTCTGAAGGTTGAGACTGGCTCTGCTCTTCGCTCTGCTCTTCTCTCTGCTCCTCTTCCTGCAAACACACACAAATGTATTACACGCAGCATTTCTTAATCAAAACATCTTTTACATTCAAGATCTATTACATTTCACTGCATATATGTATGTGACAAATAAGAAATCTTGAATCTTTTTAAATGTTATACACAAATTCAAAGGACGCTGACAAAGGGGAGATCTATTCTCAGGGCAATGGGACTTTGACCTTTGAGTGCCATACTAACCTGAATGACTAACAAACAAATTGTAAACGGTAAACCATTAAGCAAACACACCCAAATACGCGAGGCATTACATTAAATCTGGGCTCATTGGTCGTTGTGAACAAAATATGTGAATATAAGATATCCTTTGATTGTGTCAACACAAAAAATCCAATGCAGTTTACTTACGGCTAGTTTATCTTTGACTGCATTTTCCTTTTCCACTTTTTTTTTCCCCTTTTTACGCTGTAAAAGAAAACCGTATTCAAAATATTATTCAAAAACATCCTCAGTCTGCTTCATAAAGATCGATTAACTCAGTAAATTAGATCAGAGCAGACACGCACCAACTTCTTCAGTTTGTTTTTATTTGCCTTCTCCTTCTGCCTCTCTTCTTCCTCGCATAATTCCAAAGCATGTCTGTCAGCCTCCAAAATAAAAAAAATAAATAAATCACAAAATCCATGTGAATGCCTAATCCAGTACATGAATACATTGCCTGTACTTTCTGTCTATAAGAGCTAGAGCATGGTCCAAGTATGAAGTGGAAGGTTTTGTTTTTAAGATATGAAGCAACAACGGCGTCTACAAAAGGCAACAATATACTCACAGCTCAACAGAACGAAAAAGACAATAAGACAACAAAAGAGTCTTTTGAGTTTGGATGTGATTGTGTGTCCAAGCCAACAGACCTAGTCAAAGGGGGCGAATTTCCCCCCGTTGAACCGGTACAGTACCTCTTGGGTCAGTTGTTTTATTTGCGGGTGGGGAGCCAACAGTCTCTGTTCAGCATTGGGTAACCACAAAGAGAGACGGCCACGCTCATCCTTGTACTCATCATCGCTGTCGGAATACACAATGTCATTGTGCAGAGCTGCGTCAATGGACCGCAAAGCACGAAAATCTAAATCTGTAAAATTGCAGAGACAAGGACACCCACTGGCGTAAAACAAAATCCCAGCCCAAAATAATCAAAATTTCCAATATTCAAAGATTATTTTAAACATCTTTATGCAATAGAAAGCCAAACCAAATGTAACCCCAGTCTTTAAAAAACAAAACAAACCAAAAAATACACTCACTAAAAAAAGTGGAAGAAACAGCATCAAGGAATGAGCCTTGAAAGGAATCCCTGCTTATAAGGTCGACCATTGTCTCCTGAATTGAAAAACAAAGTAGATCTGTTATTTGAAACGTACGTACAAATAAACACTCCCTTTAAAATTTAAAGCAAGAACTAAGCTAAAAAGCAGAGCATCTCAGAGACTAGGCATAGCTGTGTAAAATGTCTTGGTCCAATCATAGACCTACTGTCGACAAGAACATGAACAGATCATTATTATTACCTAGATTTTCCTTAGAAATTTTGAAAGATAGGGAAAAATATAAGATATTTGTGACTGGCTCACTCCCTTAACTTTGTTTTTGACATAACTCTCCTCCCATTGAATTTACTAAGCTTGCAAGTTGTTTTGCAACTTTCAAAGCTTGCAAGCAGTCCATTTCACTATGTTTAAGTTCTTTAAAATATTAAGACAGTAAAAGAAAAAGCCATGCTATATTTCACAAATGGATATACTGTACGTGGTTTAACAACAAGTCATGTAGTTATGCTTATGTGGCACTGCCCCTGTAAAAGATCAATGGGTTTTTTTCCCACCTTGTCTTTGTAATGTATACATACATTTGACATTTCACTGCACATATGTGACAAATAAACCTATTGAATCTTGTATACAATCCGTATCCCTTTAATGCTTTGACAATCATCATCATCATCGCCATGCCCTCCCCATGGCGACTTAAGTACCATCATCCATTATTTCTTATCTTAATATGTGGTAATCGTCTGCCAGGAAACTAACAAAATATGTCTATGCAACAAGCTGAAGAGTGGCATAGGCAATGCAAACTTTGACAAAAGTCAAAAGCAGTGTCGAGGCATTGTGTCCAACAAAACCAGGCAGCCAAGATTTGAAGGTAGTGCAGCAGGATTATGTACAATATATATACCAAAATGAATTTAGCTTTGGTAGGTTGCTTTGACATTATCTTAAATCTTAAGTCCCGGCCCTTGGTGTGAGATGGAGAAACTCAAGGTGCGTGTTCCTATGCAATCCCCGTCCTGCAAACTCCTTCATGGATCGCAACACTGGGTCGGGAAAGAAAAAAAAAAAGCTTAAAACCTGCGACTCGCGTCTCTCTCGGTATAACCCTGCCACTAGTTTTAACTTGAGCCGCCTCAACAAAAGGCAACTTGTCGTTAATCGTGCATGTGTTGACTAAACGTGCGCCTGGCAGCTGGCAGTTCCTGTAGACCAGACGTTGACATTGACCTGACAGCGGCTTCCTTCAATACTCACGTGTGCCCGCATTAGTCTGGAGTTTTCTCGGGTCCTGGGGATACGAGGAGCGCCTGTGCATGAGGTACAGTCACATCAGAACTATACGGATGAGTCAGTGAAAACTACGAGCAAGCTAAACAGCTCGCCGAGACACTGAGCGAGGACATATTTATTAAAGCTTTGTTGTTACCTGCACGATTTCCCTGGTTTCTCTCCATCTTTTTAGGGATTTTCTACGCAATTCTTAAAGAACGTCAACGGGGGCGAGGTATTTCTGGAGCTACTTCCCGGAGCTGCCCGTCGCATCCCGATGACGTGAGAGCCGTCATGCCTTTCGTTGACGGCACCAGGGAGCTTTTGCTGCATTCCGTGGCCACTCGGAAATTGCCACTTCCGAGTCGCGCCACTCCCAACTTCAGAGCTATTTCTTCTTCTTATTATTATTATTAATTTGTTTGTTTGTGTGTTTATTTGTCTACAACTAATTTCACGCGTTTGACCATTTCTGTTACCGTCTGAGTATTAATATTAAACGTCGCATCTCTTTTTAAAAAGCAAAATAAATTCACCGGAATTAATTTGATGGAAACCCTACATTTTCGTCTAACGTTACTCCAGAACGGGAGATTCGTGTTCTCCCTCTTCGAATAGTCGAAGTCTGGGAGGTCTCAGAACACGAATCTGCAGACAAATGTGAAATGACAAATGTCTGCAGACAAAAAAACACTATGCGATTTCCATTTCTAAAACTACATTCTACCGAACAAGGCTCTCGATCTCACACATCCCTTGATGGTAAAGGCTTTTCAAATTTCGCGGCACTTCATCCCATTCGCAACCGCCATTGCTTACGCTCACACCGTTCAAACGCTTCGCTGGGCCAACGTCCAGTGGGAAGCCTCGCATGAGCAACGACATGCACAACAAATCGGAGTCATGGACGTTGGATATATCTGCAGCCGTTATGAACCCCATACGCATTAACGGCAAAAGTTTGAACCTCACTAGTAATAACAGATATCTAAAATCAGAGTTTCTGGCTCGTCAAACTATAATTCCATTCCACCATCTTTGCTTACCCTTGCTCCCATGTGCGCAAGTAACGTAAAATATCGGCGTAAGCAGTTGGACGATTCGCGCTGGGCGAAATGACTGATTTGATGGATTAATACAAGATGTGTCCGTCCGCTACCGCATAACATAAGGTGCGACGAATAAAAGTTACGTCTTCAATTTTGCAACATGCATTTATACCGCGGGAAATTGCCATCAAACGCAGCATCGGCTTGCCGAGCGGTCCTCAGGACGCGCACGTCTCCAGTGACGTGTCGGTCGCTCCGCTTCTTTCTTTCTTTCTTTCTTTCAATACGACTAAATATTTATATGTATTGGAGATGAGGTTGCATATTTATTTCTTGCAACAAATGAGACTAGAATGCTTCGTGCTTCGGATAGTTCAATAGGAATATAGCGTTCAACACACGTGTGTAATAGTGTCCGATGGTTTTAAAGTATTGAATGTTTTTATAACAATGTAAAATTGGTATGTGCACACATACCAATCATAGGTCAAAACATTTCTGAATTTGGCTGAAGTATAAAAGCCAGAAGTGGTACTGACTGAAGAGCACCAAATGACCTGGCTCTGGCTCAGGCTCACTAAACAGCTGGAATTCTAAGCTTGGACTTAAATAACTTTGGGTGATGTTGTCACAAAGCGCCCTGCTCCTCCAACTAATCACAAAGCGTCAACGTTCTTCTAATTCCGTTTGGATTACAACTTTTTTCCACTCATTTCTGCTCCACACAGATATTGATCATACTCGAACAACAAGGGGCTGGTCCCCTAATTACAGCTTTGACTCATCAAATTGGCGTTGCAGATGTCAGTAATGAATATCAAGCTGTTTTAATATTTACTGGCTAGACTAGATATTCATTCCTGTCATACCTAACATCGTTTTGACTAGTGTTGGAGAAATATCATAAATATTATCCTCCTCGAAGGATCACCAAGTTGTTCAGTTGTAGAAAACCATTCTAACCTGTTTCAATCAATTACTAAACTTCTGTTGATCAATTCAAGTATAACAATTACCTTCGAGAACTGAAGTCCGAGGCCGGGTCAGGAGCCGAGCTCAGCCAAGTCTCAGCCCAGCCCGTGGAAAGCCCTGGAAGCCCTGGAAGCTCCTATCCTTCTTCCCTGGATCCTTATATAGTCTTATCTAAGCAAGTGGTCACAAAAGGACATATGGATCACAAAGAACTGACTCCAACCAGAGGCGAACAACATGAACAACAGCTACGCAAACGGAAAAGTACAGGAGCAACATGTGCGCGACTGGTCACAAAAGGATATTTCCAACCAGAGGCGCCATATTATTTCTAACACTAGTCGGAACGACGTTATAGATATCTTCAATAAAAACTGACTTGTCACAATGTAATTACAACTAGTCAAAATTACATCATATCTGTTATGTTAATTCTGTTATGTTATTAGTCAAACTAAGCTGATGAATGTTAAAAGGCTTGCCATAGAGAATGTGTTCAGTTGCCTCTGTTCGGGAAAACATGGGCCCCCGCAGCTAATGTGTGTTGGCCTGGTTAGATTACACGTGTGTATGTGGTATAAGCGTATTCAAGAATATTATATATGTGTGTTTGAAAATATTATAATTTAAAATAGAAAAACATTGGATACAAGAATAGCTAGAATATCAGCAAATATATGTATGCCTATATAATAAAACAAATATGATCCTAAGCATTTCATTTCTACCACCAGCGGTTCTTAAGTTAATAGACAAAACGTGGTCGTTATAGCTCCTCCATTGTCTCCGCCTATGACGCCCACAACCTCTGAGCCCCACTAGGAGCAGGAGCATCATGGACAGGTCGCCAGGCGTAAACCGCTTCCTGGTCTTCTTCATCATCCCACACACCTGGGATGGCGGGTCGGTGTGGGGGCGTGGTTGGCCTGGATGGAGTCCTGACGGCTTGCACCTGGTGGCTTGGGATGTGCTTCAACCTGGCGGGGATGGGGAGAGAGCCACCATTAGCCTTCCGGTGCCCCTGGGGGTACTACTTGCCATTGTGGGTGAGGGTTGTGGTGTGGGGGGCGGCTGTTGGCCTTTTGCTTCTCTTTGGCGGGTGTCCCGGGTGCTGGGGGTGGCGGAGGGTCTGTATACCTGGTGGCCTGCCGACATCGGTGGGGGGGGGGGGTAACATCGAGGTGTCCCGCACGGCACACGCTGGTACATGTTTGGGCACCTGGCACTCACACCGGGTGCGTTGTCTGGTCAGCTGCGGTGGGGCAGGTCTCCCCCATGTGCAGGGCATGGGGGTCCTGCTAGCTCGCCCGTTGGGCGGGGGGCTCGGGCAGGGTGTCGGTTTGCCGCCATGGGGCCGGGATCTGGGCCTGCGGTCCGTGCCTTGCACCCGTGGCCCGGGTTCTGTGCCGGCGGCTGCGTCTTGTGCCTGCACCTGGGGGTTGGTTGTATGTGTGCCCCCCTGGGGTGCGGGGTCTCCTCGTGCTCCCTAGGACTGGGTCATACTCCTCAGGGCTGGGCATGGGGGCTGCTCCACGGCCCTCTGGCTTCTCTGGGGGCCCCGGGGGCAGGGACTAGGGGCTTTCCTGCAGTCGTAGGGTGTCTACAGGGCTGCAGAGTTCGGGGAGGCTTCGCGGCCCCTTTCGCTGTTTGGAGGCACCGCGACATAATACCGACCTTCTACACCAGTACCGATGGGGATAAGGATAAGTCATGTACACTCACCAGACATCTTACACACACACACACGCGCACAAACACATACTGGCGGCCTCATCACGCACGCACAGTACTCGTTGGAGACCCCGTCCATCTCCACGTCCTCCGCTAAATGGGCCACGTGATCCTCATCGGAGTAGTTGGAGGCCCCGTCCATCTCCTCGTCCTCCGCTAAATGGGCCACGTCCTCATCGGAGGAGGGACCCCCAGGGTCGACATCCTCCGCCTCTGAAACATCGCTGGAGGACGCAGACAAGAGAGGTGGTGGGGTCTCCGGTCGGGAGGGTTGACCCGGTCTGGAGGGCTGGTCAGGATGGCGCTGATGGAACCTCCTGATGAGGGTGTGGTCCAGAATGTGCCTCGCAGGGACCCAGGACCTCTCCTCCGGGCCATAACCCTCCCAATCCACCAGGTACTGCAGGCCTCTCCCACGCCGGCGGGAACGTAGGAGAAGGCGGACAGAGAAGGCAGGACCCCCGTCAATGAAGCGCGGAGGAGGCGGGGGAGGCGCCAAGGGGACCAGAGCACTCTCCCGGACTGGCTTGACCTTGGACACGTGGAAGGTGGGATGGACGCGCATGGACCTGGGGAGCTTGAGCCGCACTGCCACCGGGTTGACGACCTTCTCGATCTTGAATGAGCCGATGAACCGAGCAGCCAGCTTCTTAGAGTCCACCTTCAGGGGGAGGTCCCGGGTGGAGAGCCAGACCTTCTGGCCCGGCGACGGTTGGCGGAAGAGGGGTTGCGGCCAGCGGCTTGGAGGAGGGCGGCCCGGGCCCGGGTCCAGGTCCTGCGGCAGCGGCGAATGAAGGCCTGGACGGATGGGCAGGAAGAGAGAGGCGGTTGGAAGCCGACTGTGGCCAAACTGGTCAGGGTGTTGTAGCATATTCCACCCACAAAAGCTGCTCAGACCAGGACAACGGGTGTTGTGATGTCATGCAGCGAAGGGCCGTCTCCATCTCCTGGTTCTTCCGCTCTGTTTGGCCGTTGGACTGGGGGTGGTACCCTGAAGACAGGCTGACGGTGGCCCCAGGAGCGCACAGAACTCCCTCCAGAAGACAGAGGCGAACTGGGGACCCCAGTCGAATACAACATCTGCCGGGATGCCATGGAGGCGGACAACGTGGTACAATAATAGCTTGGCAGTGCCCTTGGCCGACGGGAGCTTCGGTAGAGGCACGAAGTGAGGCATCTTGCTAAACCGGTCCACCAAGGTCAGGATGGTAGTGTTGCCGCTGGATGGTGGCAGACCGGTAACAAAGTCCACAGAGATGTGAGACCAGGGGCGATGAGGAACCGGCAGTGGGTGTAGGAGACCAGCAGGAGCAAGAAGAGAGGGTTTGTGCTGGTTACAGGTGGGGCAGGCATTGACAAACCCTCGGACGTCCTCACCCAGGGAGGGCCACCAGAAGCGATGCTGGACGACCTCCTTCGTCCGCTGGATCCCCGGGATCCAGCGGACGAAGGAGGTCTTGAATCTTGAATCTTGAATCTTGAATCTTGAGAGAGGTGGGCAGGTCGTGGGAAACTAGCTCATCCTTCACGTACTCTGCTAATCCCATCAGGAATGCGTCAATCTGGGCTGCCGGGTTCCACTCGCTCAGTGGAGCCTGGGTGCAGAAGTCGATCGCGTAATCGACCACGGAGCGGGACCCTTGACTGAGACCCAGGAGACCACCAGCAGCATTGGGACCTCGTGATGTCACACCGAACACCTTGCAGAGCTCGGCGGTGAAGGCGTGGAAGGAGGAGCAGTCTGGTGTGCATCGTTCTCACTCGGCCGTTCCCCATAGCCGAGCACGGCCCGTCAGGTGATTTACGGTGAACGCCACCCTGGTTTCCTCGGAGGCGAAGGTGTGGGGCTGCAGAGCAGGAGGATTGAACAGTTCGTAATGAACGGACTACAGCCGTCTGCGTCTCCGGCGTAGCGTTCTGGAACCCCCACCCGGGGCTCCAGGGAGTACCCAGGCTGGGCCGGTGCAGGTGGGTCCGGGGAAGCAGGCGGCGGGATGAACTGACCAAGAGCGATGGCGAGCTGCTGGACCTGGGCAGCTAGTGTGGCGAGCCCTTGCTCCTGGCTGGCCGCTGCTAGCCGAACGTCCGCTGAGGTGGAGGCTCGGACAGCCTCCTGGTGTTGGAGCTGTGACTCCACCCTTCCCAGGCGTGCCAGCAACTCGGGGTTGTGTCCATTGCTGGCCAGATTGTACTGTAACGGGTGTGGTTAGGACTCAATTGCAGCACAAAGACAGGCAGGGATATTTGGTAATGTCTTTTATTTGTAGAGCAGACGGAAGACAGGCAGGGAGCAGGCAGGATACATCGTCAGGGACAGGCAGGTTCGATAACGAGGAGTGCAGATAGAAGACAGGCGGAGTGGTAGGCAGGATACATGGTCGGAGCGAGGCAGAGTCGGTAGCGGGGAATCAGTCCGGAGAACGCTGGAGAGTCTGGTGCAAGCATCGAAGACAATCTGGCAATGGGTGACTGGTGAGAGAGGCATATATAGGAGTTAGATTGCAGATCTGGAACAGCTGTGTGCGCAGGTGAATAGAGTTGGGCTAATGGGACAGGTAAGGAGAGGGAGGGGAAAGTAGAAGAAGGCGGAGATCATGACACACACCTGCTTCGAGGGCACCCCAGCACCCTCCTGGTTGCATCCCTCTCCTTTCCTCCCTCATTTACTGCCATAATTATAACAGGAAGAGGCCACGTGACTAGTTGTAGTTCCAGTTTCCTGGACCTAATTCCCTGTTTTTCAATACATGTTGTCATCCAATGTTTATGTTTTTGTGTAAATGTTGTTTGTTTCTCTGTTTATTTGTCTCACCCGCGGTGATTCCCCCCCTCTCGGAGTAGTGATCAGTTCTTTATAGACCCAAACATTTACATTTAAGAGAGCGTTGCAGTAGTCGAGACAGGACATCACCAAGGTTTGTACCAGCAGTTGAGTGGCATTTTGGGTCAGGTACGGCCTGACTTTTCGGATGTTGAATAGTGCGAAGCGGCAGGACCGGGAGACGGCGGTAACATGGTCCGAGAATGTCATTTGGTCATCAATAATGACACCTAGATTCCTTGCAGCCTTGGTAGGAACAAGAGATAGAGAGTCGATTTTAATATCAATGTTGTTATAAATACCTTGTTTGGCCGGGAAGACCAGCAGTTCCGTTTTCGCCAGGTTTAGTTGAAGATGATAATCCTTCATCCATGTGGATATGTCAGCGAGACAATCCGAGATCCGCGTCGAGACGGTGGGGTCGTCGGGCAGGAAGGTTGTCAGTGGTGCAGCTCCGAGCAAGAATGACATCAAGCTCTTTGCCAGCCTTGTGAGTCGGTGGAGTCGGGACCTGTCTTAGGTCGAATGAGAGAACCAAAGACAGGAAGTCAGCCGAGCTCGCACTGTCCAAGTGGATGTTCATGTCTCCAAGGACGAGCATGGGACACTCATGCTCAGGAATTGATGACAGCAGAGTGTCAAGCTCATGTAGGAAGTCACCTAGTTGTCCTGGTGGACGGTAGATGACGACCACATAGGCTTTTACCGGAGCAGTCACCAAGAAGGCATGATATTCAAAGGAGACAAAGTTGTTTAAAGGCAGCAGTGGATTAAATTTCCATGTGTTGGAAATTAGCAGGCCAGTCCCACCACCACGGCCAGATGGTCTGGATGTGTGGGAGAATGTGTAGTTTGTGGAGAGAGCAGCCGGGGTTGCGCTATCTTCCGGTTTAATCCACGTCTCAGTGAGAGCAAGGAGCTCCAAGGAGAGGTGGTTGGCATGACCAGAAATAAAGTCTGCCTTTTTAACTGCAGATCAACAATTCCACAAGCCAACAGAGAAGGAGGTCTTTGCAGTAGTAGTTTGCTGCAGAAACCTGAGGTTACCCAGATTGCATCGGCGTATGGTATAACGAGGCCTTCTGGGTGACCTTGAAGTTGAAGAGATGTGGTAGTAGCACATTTTGTATGGAGTGAGAAAAAGAAGGCAGGTTTGCCTTGTTCGGTGTCCTTGCTTCGTTGGACATGCAGAGGTAGACGTGTGTCTTTACACAGAGCGTCTTCACACGTCTTCACACTTCAAACATGATAAATAGTTCTCCAAAGAGGGGGGTTGGTGGTGGTTCTCTATAACAAAAAACTGTGCTCTTGTCATTCTACAGGTCGTCTACAGGACAGTTATTGCAGAAGTTCTTGATGACTTAAGAATTAATAAAGAGTTGCATTGCAGGTTGAGAACTTGAACTCCACTTGCAGACTAACTCTGTCCTGGATGCAATGGCATACAAATACTCTTTATTTAATAAAAGAAAAGCTGGTCAAGGACCAAATAACATCAAGACTCCCTGCAACACTCGACCCACTGCAGTTCGCATACCGCCCTAACCACTCCACCTATGATGCGATATTGATAGCACTTCACTTGAGTCTGGCACATCTGGAGAACAAGAACAGTTACGTGCGGATGCTCTTCATTGACTTCAGCTCCGCTTTTTAATACAGTCATCCCTCAGCAGTTGGTAAACAAACTTGGCCCACTAGGCATCAACACCACATTTTGCAACTGGATATTGGACTTTTTCACAGACAGACCCCAGACAGTATGAGTTGGCAAAAACACCTCAGAGACCATTATCCTGAACACCGGCGTCCCCCAGGGCTGTGTTCTGAGCCCACTGTTCGGCCTGGATAACCCACTATTGTTGTGCCAAGTATAACTCGACCCACATCATCAAGTTAGCAGATGACACGACAGTGGTGTGTCTCATCAGCAATGACGACGACTCAGCCTATAGAGAGGAAGTGAACCAACTCATTGTCTTGTCTCACAACAACAACCTGTTGTCATGATCTCCGCCTTCATCTACCTTCCTCTCCCTCTCCCTACCTGTCTCATTACCCCAACTCCATTCAACTGCGCACACAGCTGTTCCCGATCAGCAATCTAACCACTATATAAGCCTCTCTCACCAGTCACCCATTGCCGGATTGTTTTCGATGCTTGCACCAGACTCTCCAGCGTTCTCCGGACTGATTCCCCGCTACAGACTCTGCCTTGCTCCGACCACGTATCCTGCCTGCCCCCCCCGCCTGTCTTCTGTCTGCACTCCTCGTTATCGAACCTGCCTGTCCCCGACGACGTATCCTGCCTGCCCCCTGCCTGTCTTCCGTCTGCTCTACAAATAAAAGACATTACCAAATATCCCTGCCTGTCTTTGTGCTGCAATTGGATCCTAACCACACCCGTTACACCTGTCACTGAATGTCAACAAAACAAAGGAGATCACTGTTGACTTCAGGAGGAAGCACACAGTACATACTCCACTCACAATCCATGGCAACGCTGTAGAGTCTGTGAAAAGAAAGTTTCTGGGGGTGCACTTCAAGGATGATCTGACATGGACTACTAACACCACCTCCCTTGTCAAGCGGGCACAGCGGTGACTTTACTTCCTGCGATGGATGAGAAGAGCAAACTTCCTCCTGCCTGTCCTCACAACCTTCTATAGAGGCACTATACAGAGCATCCTGACCTGCAGCCTCTCAGTCTGGTATGGCAGCTGTACCGGCTCCGACCAGAAGGCCCTCCAGAGAGTGGTGAGGATGGGAAAGAAAATCATCAGAACCTCCCTCCTGACTATACAGGATCTATACCGGACACGCTGCCTTAGCAGAGCCACTAAAATAGTTAGAGAATTCACTCACTCCGCCCATGGTCTGTTTAACCTTCTGCCCTCGGGCAAATGTTACCATAGTATGTGGTGCAATACTGCCAGATTCACTAAGAGCTTTTTCCTACAGGCCATCAGACTACTAAATTCCCGTTAATGCTGCTACTTTGTGCAACAAATCAATTTTTCATCACTCGAGCACTATATTTACCAGTGTCAAGTTTACATTACTGTTCAATAATCCAACCACTGTGAAATATATTCAGGTCTATACGTATTGTGTTGTCTGTCCATGCTGTCTTTTATGTCTATTTGTTGTTGTGCATGTATATGTGCCTTTTATGTCTATATTTGCACAATGAGCCTGGAGAAACGCAATTTCGTTCTGCTGTGCACTCCTTGTTTTATGGTTTGAATGACAATAAAGTTCACTTTGAGCTTTGCTCCTGGTCCTGATTTACTGCTTGTTCCTGTTCCTTATTCCCTGTCTGTCCCTGGACCCTGATCCTTTGCCTCCTCATTAAAACCTTGCACCGACTCCCAAAACCATTTTGTGTCCTGCATTTGGGTTCACATGACCGTATTCGTAACAATTTATCTATTTCTATACTTATTTATTTGTCCCACTCCTATAATTACAAAATACTATTTATTTATCTCTATATTTATTTATTTGTCCATTTCTTTGTCTCACTCTGATGATAACAAAATACTATTGATTTATTTTTATAGTTATTAATTATTTCCACTCCAATAATAACAAAATACCAAATATAATTTATTGCTATATGTATTTATTCGTCCCAGCCTGATGATAACAAAATACTATTTATTTATTGCTATATGTATTTATTTGTCCCATTCCTATTATAACAAAATACTATTTATTTATTGCTATATGTATTTATATGTCCCACTCCTATAATAACAAAATACTATTTATTTATTTCTATATTTATCTATTGTCCATTTCTTTGTCTCACTCCTATAATACCGAAATACTATTTATTTATTTCTATACTTATTTATTCATCCCACTCCTATAATGACAAAATACTATTTATTTAATTCTATATTTATCTTTTTGTCCATTTATTTGTCCCACTCCTATAATAACAAAATACTATTTATTTTTTGCTATATGTATTTATTTGTCCCACAAATTATACAATTATATGTATTTGTTTGTTATCTTCCAAAAACAGGAGCCTTTCTGTGTGGAGTTTGCATGTTCTCCCCGTGCTCACATGGGGTTTCCTCCACCTCACGTCAGTAAGGACCCCCACCAAAAACATGCACCCATCATCGTCTGACCAGCGATGGACACTTATCACCTGGTCCCCGGGCGCGTCCACGTATGCTGCCCACTGCTCCTGGCTGTGCCCCCGGAGGAAGGACAAGCCAGGATGGGTCAAAAGCAGAGGAGCCATTTCACCGGCCACCATCAAGCATGTGCATGTGTGTGTGTGTGCAAGCATGTGTTGTGGAGTGTCGTGTGATGATTAAAGACTGTTTCTTTCTTCTATTTATTTGCCCCACTCCTATAATAACAAAATAATATTTATTTATTGCTATATATATTTATCTGTCCCACTCCTATAATAACAAAATACTATTTATTTTTTGCTATATGTATTTATTTGTCCCACTCCTATAATAACAAAATACTATTTATTTATTGCTATATTTATTTATTGTCCATTTATTTGTCTCACTCCTATAATACCAAATACAGTACAATTTATTAATTTATATATATATTTATTTGTCCCACTCCTAAAATAAGAAAATACTATTTATTAATTGCTATATTTATTTATTGTCCATTTATTTGTCTCACTCCTATAATACCAAATACAGTACTATTTATTAAATTCTATATATATATTTATTTGTCCCACTCCTAAAATAACAAAATACTATTTATTAATTGCTATATTTATTTATTGTCCATTTATTTGTCTCACTCCTATAATACCAAATACAGTACTATTTATTAAATTCTATATATATATTTATTTGTCCCACTCCTATAATAACAAAATACTATTTATTTATTGCTATATTTATTTATTGTCCATTTATTTGTCCCACTCCTATAATACCAAATACAGTACTATTTATTAAATTCTATATATATTTATTTGTCCCACTCCTATAATAACAAAATACTATTTATTTATTGCTATATTTATTTATTGTCCATTTATTTGTCCCACTCCTATAATACCAAATACAGTACTATTTATTAAATTCTATATATATTTATTTGTCCCACTCCTATAATAACAAAATACTATTTATTTATTACTATATTTATTTATTGTCCATTTATTTGTCTCACTCCTATAATACCAAATACAGTACTATTTATTAAATTCTATATATGTTGAATTTGTCCCACTCCTATAATAACAAAATACTATTTATTTATTGCTATATATATTTATTTGTCCCACTCCTATAACAACAAAATACTATTTATTTATTGCTATGTTTATTTATTGTCCATTTATTTGTCTCACTCCTATAATACCAAATACAGTACTATTTATTTATTGCTATATATTTATTTGTCCCACTCCTATAATAACAAAATACTATTTATTTTTTGCTATATGTATTTATTTGTCCCACTCATATGATAACAAAATACTATTTATTTTTTGCTATATGTATTTATTTGTCCCACTCCTATGATAACAAAATACTATTTATTTTTTGCTATATGTATTTATTCGTCCCACTCCTATAATAACAAAATACTATTTATTTTTTGCTATATGTATTTATTTGTCCCACTCCTATGATAACAAAATACTATTTATTTATTGCTTTATGTATTTATTTGTCCCACTCATATGATAACAAAATACTATTTATTTTTTGCTATATGTATTTATTTGTCCCACTCCTTTAATTACAAAATACCATTTATTTATTGCTTTATGTATTTATTTGTCCCACTCATATGATAACAAAATACTATTTATTTTTTGCTATATGTATTTATTTGTCCCACTCCTATGATAACAAAATACTATTTATTTATTGCTTTATGTATTTATTTGTCCCACTCATATGATAACAAAATACTATTTATTTTTTGCTATATGTATTTATTTGTCCCACTCCTTTAATTACAAAATACCATTTATTTATTGCTTTATGTATTTATTTGTCCCACTCCTATAATAACAAAATACTATTTATTTTTTGCTATATGTATTTATTTGTCCCACTCCTTTAATTACAAAATACCATTTATTTTTTGCTATATGTATTTATTTGTCCCACTCCTATAATAACAAAATACTATTTATTTTTTGCTATATGTATTTATTTGTCCCACTCCTATGATAACAAAATACTATTTATTTATTGCTTTATGTATTTATTTCTCCCACTCCTATAATAACAAAATACTATTTATTTTTTGCTATTAAATTTATTTGTCCCACTCCTTTAATTACAAAATACCATTTATTTTTTGCTATATGTATTTATTTGTCCCACTCCTATAATAACAAAATACTATTTATTTTTTGCTATATGTATTTATTTGTCCCACTCCTATGATAACAAAATACTATTTATTTATTGCTTTATGTATTTATTTGTCCCACTCCTATAATAACAAAATACTATTTATTTTTTGCTATATGAATTTATTTGTCCCACTCCTATAATAACAAAATACTATTTATTTTTTGCTATATGTATTTATTTGTCCCACTCCTATGATAACAAAATACTATTTATTTTTTGCTATATGTATTTATTTGTCCCACTCCTATAATAACAACATACTATTTATTTTTTGCTATATGTATTTATTTGTCCCACTCCTATGATAACAAAATACAATTTATTTATTGCTTTATGTATTTATTTGTCCCACTCATATGATAACAAAATACTATTTATTTTTTGCTATATGTATTTATTTGTCCCACTCCTTTAATTACAAAATACCATTTATTTATTGCTTTATGTATTTATTTGTCCCACTCCTATAATAACAAAATACTATTTATTTTTTGCTATATGTATTTATTTGTCCCACTCCTTTAATTACAAAATACTATTTATTTTTTGCTATATGTATTTATTTGTCCCACTCCTATAATAACAAAATACTATTTATTTTTTGCTATATGTATTTATTTGTCCCACTCCTATGATAACAAAATACTATTTATTTATTGCTTTATGTATTTATTTGTCCCACTCCTATAATAACAAAATACTATTTATTTTTTGCTATATGTATTTATTTGTCCCACTCATATGATAACAAAATACTATTTATTTCTTGCTATATGTATTTATTTGTCCCACTCCTATAATAACAAAATACTATTTATTTTTTGCTATATGTATTTATTTGTCCCACTCCTATGATAACAAAATACTATTTATTTTTTGCTATATGTATTTATTTGTCCCACTCCTATAATAACAAAATACTATTTATTTTTTGCTATATGTATTTATTTGTCCCACTCCTATGATAACAAAATACTATTTATTTATTGCTTTATGTATTTATTTGTCCCACTCATATGATAACAAAATACTATTTATTTTTTGCTATATGTATTTATTTGTCCCACTCCTTTAATTACAAAATACCATTTATTTATTGCTTTATGTATTTATTTGTCCCACTCCTATAATAACAAAATACTATTTATTTTTTGCTATATGTATTTATTTGTCCCACTCCTTTAATTACAAAATACCATTTATTTTTTGCTATATGTATTTATTTGTCCCACTCCTATAATAACAAAATACTATTTATTTTTTGCTATATGTATTTATTTGTCCCACTCCTATGATAACAAAATACTATTTATTTATTGCTTTATGTATTTATTTGTCCCACTCCTATAATAACAAAATACTATTTATTTTTTGCTATATGTATTTATTTGTCCCACTCCTTTAATTACAAAATACCATTTATTTTTTGCTATATGTATTTATTTGTCCCACTCATATGATAACAAAATACTATTTATTTTTTGCTATATGTATTTATTTGTCCCACTCATATGATAACAAAATACTATTTATTTTTTGCTATATGTATTTATTTGTCCCACTCCTATAATAACAAAATACTATTTATTTTTTGTTATATGTATTTATTTGTCCCACTCCTATAATAACAAAATACTATTTATTTTTTGCTATATGTGTTTATTTGTCCCACTCCTATGATAACAAAATACTATTTATTTATTGCTTTATGTATTTATTTGTCCCACTCATATGATAACAAAATACTATTTATTTTTTGCTATATGTATTTATTTGTCCCACTCCTTTAATTACAAAATACCATTTATTTATTGCTTTATGTATTTATTTGTCCCACTCCTATAATAACAAAATACTATTTATTTTTTGCTATATGTATTTATTTGTCCCACTCCTTTAATTACAAAATACCATTTATTTTTTGCTATATGTATTTATTTGTCCCACTCCTATAATAACAAAATACTATTTATTTTTTGCTATATGTATTTATTTGTCCCACTCCTATGATAACAAAATACTATTTATTTTTTGCTATATGTATTTATTTGTCCCACTCCTATAATAACAAAATACTATTTATTTTTTGCTATATGTATTTATTTGTCCCACTCCTATGATAACAAAATACTATTTATTTATTGCTTTATGTATTTATTTGTCCCACTCCTATAATAACAAAATACTATTTATTTTTTGCTATATGTATTTATTTGTCCCACTCCTTTAATTACAAAATACCATTTATTTATTGCTTTATGCATTTATTTGTCCCACTCATATGATAACAAAATACTATTTATTTTTTGCTATATGTATTTATTTGTCCCACTCACAAGATAACAAAATACTATTTATTTTTTGCTATATGTATTTATTTGTCCCACTCCTATAATAACAAAATACTATTTATTTTTTGCTATATGTATTTATTTGTCCCACTCCTTTAATTACAAAATACCATTTATTTTTTGCTATATGTATTTATTTGTCCCACTCCTATATTAACAAAATACTATTTATTTTTTGCTATATGTATTTATTTGTCCCACTCCTATGATAACAAAATACTATTTATTTATTGCTTTATGTATTTATTTGTCCCACTCCTATAATAACAAAATACTATTTATTTTTTGCTATATGTATTTATTTGTCCCACTCCTTTAATTACAAAATACCATTTATTTATTGCTTTATGTATTTATTTGTCCCACTCATATGATAACAAAATACTATTTATTTTTTGCTATATGTATTTATTTGTCCCACTCATATGATAACAAAATACTATTTATTTTTTGCTATATGTATTTATTTGTCCCACTCATATGATAACAAAATACTATTTATTTTTTGCTATATGTATTTATTTGTCCCACTCCTATAATAACAAAATACTATTTATTTTTTGCTATTTGTATTTATTTGTCCCACTCATATGATAACAAAATACTATTTATTTTTTGCTATATGTATTTATTTGTCCCACTCATATGATAACAAAATACTATTTATTTTTTGCTATATGTATTTATTTGTCCCACTCATATGATAACAAAATACTATTTATTTTTTGCTATATGTATTTATTTGTCCCACTCCTATAATAACAAAATACTATTTATTTTTTGCTATATGTATTTATTTGT
>NC_137198.1:95000-187500 GCF_960531495.2 Zeus faber | reverse complement strand
CATCCTGGAAGCTGCCAAGAACAGCAGCACCCAAGCCTTCCTGTAGATGATCCGAAACTTAGACAAGTTAGAGAAAAATCTTCACAATTAGGTATGTGTAATAAATAAAGAAATTGTGAATTTTCCATTCAATTATAATACTAGTGCTGTCCAATACTTGTACCTACAATACCTGTCTAATACTTGTTTTAATGCTCATTCTTATCAGAATTTCAGGATAGCCACCTGTCACCAGCCCTTTCTCTGCTGCGCTTGCATTCTGGAGCACAACACAACTTCACTGAATATTCTCTGTTGCAACAAAGTGACTTGGGATTTGCTCCTTTAAGGTAAATGAAACACTCGATCCCAGTAACAGCTATTAATACATTATTTTTAATAAAGCGGCTAAACCTGTGCCGTGTAAACCTCACAAGGCAAATAACACAAACGTTGTTCTCACCAACGGTTTCACTTGCTGTTACTGAACATTTCTGAAAACATAGCAAATTAATGGGATCCATCATATGAGATACTAATATTCTTTCTAATGTTATCTTGTACCTTCACATGTGAAAGATTGCACAGTAATGTATACAAAGATTGTATAGAGCTACAACTCTATACAATCCAGATCAGCAACCAAGAGTTTAGCTACAACAATAAAACTGATAAAAGTCAATATTAGTTGTAGTGCTTGACTTGCAAAGTGCTTTGATTGGTTTTGTGAAGTAGATATATGTACCCCTTTATAAACATTTCTATAAGTGAGTGGAGGCGGTGCAAGCCTATTTACCAGAAGGAATTGACGTCAACATTGTATTTTTTACCTTGTTCCTTTGATGTACCTGCATATATCTGTGTCTGAATGAGATTGGAAATGAGAACAACGTGCCAATATCACTGTTCAATTTGTTGTTCGAGTGTTCATTAACCCTGTGGATGCCCCGGTTTTAATATTGCAACATTCACACAGAACTCTCTGTACATATTATTTATGTTATATCTATATTTACATGCTCAATGGGTCTCAATTGTTTATCCTAGCAATCCCATTGGATAATGTGTTCATAGATCTGGGAATTTGATCCTGAACTCACACATTATCCATCTTTCCTCTGAGCTCACTTACTGTTTTGGGCTTTATAGGTTTAATGTTAGATTAAGAAAAAAATGAAATTGTCAAATGTTCTTTTTTCCCGCAGAGTTTCTCCAGACATTTCTGTTGCATCAGAGAAGTTTCAAAACTTAACCCAGGACCCCTCCCTGTCCCAGCACCCTATAGCGCAGATGACAGTCCTGTCAAAGGATGGCTCAAGCAGCAGTTGCTGCTCCCTCTCCCAGCACAGTATGTCACCAGGGGATGAGAGCAGACAGACAGATGGGGTCCGTTCTAGACTGACTCCCACTGCCTTTGACCGGCCGCTCTCCGGCGGTTCCAGAGAAGGAACAGGGAATGAGCCACTGCATGGTCAGTCTGTAAGCAACCCTCCGGACAGGCAAGTGGGAGAGGCCTCAGAATATGATGCTGCATCACTTCTCAGTGGGGGTGTTCCTGCCCGACAGCTGCTGAGGCTGCTGCAAAAAGACGTGAGCATGCGGGATAGCAGCAGCAGTGCAGAGTCCTCTGCGTTGGAGGCCTCGCTGAGGAGGGCAGCACCTCTGGTTGGGGAGACTAAAAGTACTGATGTTTCTGAAATAAACACAGAGTCCTGTGCGGCAAGAAGAGAACGTCTACCAGGTGACATTTTGGATTCTCAACAGCAGACACAAGCGCTAATGGGAGAATCTCACCCCAGAAAATCAGATGTCCAGTCATCCCAGGTCGCTAATATTACAATAGGTTTCCGCAGCACGCTGCCTGATGATAGCACTGAAGAGCTACACAGGCAGCTCCTCTCTGAGGTAGAACGCCATAGTAGCTGTGAAGTTGGATCAAAATCACCAGTGCAGGCAACCAAACAGTACCGCAACCTCAATCTCACCAAAACGCCCCAATGGGAGCCAGCTACGACCAGAGGGATCCTTACTGGTGTGTATGACACAGGGCCACGTTTTCTAGCGGGCTCTGGCGCTGAGTGGGGGTCCAGCAGGGAGGGGGAGCTCTGGTGTGCAGCGAATCACACAGGAATCGACGGGTCTTACTTGGGATTCCTCCCACAGTCCCAGTCCACTCCGGGTGTTTTCAATGCACCAGCCCAGTCCGGTGTCATGGCTCCATCAGAGCAACTTCCTACCATAGTGTCCAAACTCCCAGCTGAATCAAGCTCAAAAGCCTCCATGATGCCTGCTGTGGCAACGGCTGACATTGCTGGTACTGATTCAGATGTCTGTCCCCCAAGCAGTCCGGCTCCCGGTCAGCAAGAAATGGGCTCTGAAAATGTCCAGGCTTTGCCAAGTCTAAACTACATGCAAAAGGTAGACGCCTGGAGGGCCAACCAGAGCTTGAGCAAGACCTCGCTTTTTGACAATCTGGCTCCTCAAGGCTTTTCTGGCGTGTCTCCTAAAAAACAAGCCTTGGACGCCATATCCGACTCCCTCAATCGCATTATAAGTCAGCAGGTAGAGACTAAACTGCAGGACCAAACTTCTAGTGCCACCAACCAGGCCGTCACACGAGGCCCTGTAGTGACCCACTCCAGCTCCTCCTCCCTTAGACGTCACCTAACAGTGGGGAGCATGCCGATTGACAAGGACACTGGCTTCCCAGCATGCCCCTCAGACTCCCCTCTGGGCAGGTCCCAGTCCCACTCTTCTCTCAGTACCGTTGTCACGTCTGTCCAACTAGCCCAGCTGACAGAAGCACCAGTGGAGCAAGACAACAGTCAGCCTCAGGGGGGCGCCCACCAGCAGCCCAGCACTGTGGCCCAGCCCACGCTTCTCATGAGCCCGGGTCGGTTCAGCGATGTGTCGTTGGACATAATCACGAGCGGAACGTTCTCAAACTCCCAGGACTGTTGTGGCAGTGTACAAAAACCTGGAGCTTCTGTCGGAGCCTCCTCTGTCGTCAGCTTAGAGGTGGATAACTACGCCCCCTATTGGAGCTCCAAGCTATCCTTGCCGCCCCCTCCGGCCAAGCCACGAGAACTAAACATTGAAGAAAGGATTCCGGTAATTTTCCCAATACAGGTCACTATTAGATGCTGGATTTTGATGGAATGGAAAAATTGATCGTTTTGAAATACTATATAACTTTTTGAGTTTTATGGATTTAAGTGAATATATCAAATATAAAACATTCCAGTAATTATGGGGTTATAGGGTTGACTTTTTGGAATAAATACAAGTGACCATTTGATCAGTGCAGATGTATCTATCCAGAGATTTAACTTTTCACATTTCCGCACCTTTTTTGACACAATTTGCCTCTTTTTTTCATGCAGTTGTATCTTCATAACCTGGGTATTGATCAGTCGCCCTCCACAATATTGACGCCGTTTGCGCCCAGCGGGCCCATCAGAGAACCTGAATTCTCTCCGTCGGATCTGTGTACAATCAAGGGATCCGAAGGGACCCCAACAAAGAGCACTCAACCCTCTGAAGGTAACTCATCAGAGAGCTTATTATCCAAATGAATAAAACATAATTGAAGTTGAAGCGATTTCTTTATTTTGATGGTATTTTAGTTGAATAGAATATAAGTACAGCATTTTTCACATTCACTTTTTATCAATTTATTTTCTTCATTATTATTTCATTTCCTCAGACGACAGTCCCCAGAAGGGAGCATTTTCCAGATCCAGCTTGCTGTCGATGGATTCCAGTATGTCCATACCGCTGAGCATAGACAGTCTGTATCCACCACTGTCCTTCTCGGAACACCCCAGAGCTTCTCCTTCACAGGGACCAGCTGTTAGCCGGAGCAGCCTGGAGGTTGCGGCCATCTCTCTCCCCTCAGACCTCTCCCCTCATCTCCTCTCATTCCAGCCCAATCAGAACCCGCAGAGGGAAGGCTGTGCAAGCAGTAGCCGCGTCGCCATACAGCTCAGTGACAGGTCTGAATCTAGCAGCACTGAAGATTCCTTCGTAGGCACCCAAACCGTGCAGCAAATCCATCAACTTCTGGGCAAGGATGAACATTCGCCTGCAGTCTCATCTTCATCACCGTCCACCTTAGCAGCATCTCATCTGCACTCTGACGACAACATCCTTGTCTCTCTGAGGATGAGAACAGGTGGATTCCAGGACTCACCTTATCACTTGGGGGGTCCTGGAAGCCCCTCCCCGCTGTTGTGGGCCAGATCCTCCTCAGACTCCATGCTGACATCAGGGAGACAGAGACAAAGCTCTGTTGGCCATGAGAGTGCAACGTTGCCTGGGAGACCCGAAAATCCATCAACACAAGGCCTCACTTTCCCACTCACTGCAGCTACGCACACAAGGCCGCAAGACGACTGGGAGTGGCAAGGGTTGGCGTCCCCCCTCTCCATGTCCAAATCGGCGCGGCGAGCGGAACCTGAGGGCTGCAGCGCCGCGGCCTCCAACAACACCGCCCCGGCGCAGACGGTAAAGACACCTGCTCCCGTTGTAAGCGTGCCTCAGCCAGCCCCAGGCCCTGGAGATGCTGGGAGCATGCCAGAGGAGGAGGCTGGAAGCCCACCACTAGGATCTGCAGGAAGCATTGTCTTCTCGCCCCCACCAGGCGAACATGAACAGGGGGCGATGAGCGACAGGAGCAGTGGGAGCTCGCTGACTGCCAGAGTGGCTAAGCTGCTGCAGAGCGACTCTTCAGGCACCGTGGTGTCTGGCACCACCAGCACTGTGGACAAGGAGGAGAACCAGGCCAGAGGTGCTTCATTTTTTAAAGTAGCTTGTCTTAAATATTCAATAGGATTTTTAATGTACTATTTTCAGGATTAGAAATACTAGAAATAGAAATTTCTTGTGTGTGAATGTCTTATGGAAACACCAATGGTCATCCCCAAATTATTCATATCGAGGTATTTATTTAATGTCATGGTATTTTTGTCAATATCGCCCAGTCCTAGTTTGAAATGTTCTTGCTATTTGAACACGCCTTTCTAAAATGCATAGAGCAAGCAATGATGCCATAAGGACAAATCATTGTACTGATCATTGATGGCAAATAAATGAAAAAATCCATTAGTTCAAAAATACATTTGCGTACATCCTAAAAGGGATTATTTCACCCGGATATGCCCTGGGTAGGTGATAATTTATTGTCTGTCAAATATTAACACCCTGCAATTTCCCATTTTCTCCGTAACTCTGCCTTTATCTCCCAACTGAGTGGCTGCACTGAGTGATGTTATCTTAACCAGTGAGAGCTAACGTTGGTCTTGCAGAGTGGATCAAGATGAAGTTGTCCAGGCAGAAGTGTGAGCCTCTGCAGCTGGATGCAGAGGACAGGAGGCGGATTGAGGAGATCAAGAGAGAGCTTCTTCTGAAACAGTCCGTACTGTTAACCCACAACACTCAGAACAAACACACCATACTGGTATATATTGGCACTTATAATTACAAGTCAGTGTAAATGAAAAATGTGAGATAATTTAAATTCTGTTGTTTTTTTTTCTATAATTATTCAATGTCTGCCTCTTGTCTTTGGACTGTATAGCTCTCATACTGAAGGTAAACATTAATGAGTGTGTTTCTCAGACGCATGGTGTGCTCAATTGTTTCTTAAAGGCATGTAGTGTTGTTTTGAATCTATTCATTGTTGAGGCCTTTCATCTCTCTTTACCAATGCCTGTTCCATATAACCATATAAATATAGCTGGGACCTTGACAACTACTGAATGAAAGTTTGACCGGCTCTAGTCACATTATAGGTTACAGTCACAAGTAGCTGCTGTGTGTTTAGAAAGAATACTTTCTTTGTTTACATTTCATTGACTTCTATCGCTTTCACAAACCAGGTCCAGAAGTATACTTTTGGAGGACATATTAAAATAGTTTGATACAACTATTAAAGAAATGGGTGACACAGTGCAATATAGACAAAGGGTTCTCAAACTGTTGTCTTCCCTAGCGGTGTAAATTCCTCTTTGTCACACATGGGCCGGGGAGGGTTGCTGGGTTACTGCTTTAGAAGGGTTACTGGGTTACTGCTATTGCTTCTCCTTTCAGAGCCGGGCGAGCACGGATACAGAGAGCAGTGCTGTGTCCAGCCTGGGTGTCCTGGGGGCCCGGCCTGGCCACCCCCACCCCCACCAGCAGCAGCAGCTAGCAGAGAGTTCCTCCGCCCTCCCTGAGCCTGGTTGCCAGCTTCCCAGCGGCCCCGCTCAGGACCTGGAGGCTCGAGTGCGGGAGATCATAGTCAAGGAGGAAGCCATCCCCCCAAGGGAGAACACCTCGGCTCTCAGCTCCATCACAATATCCACCCGTCGGCGCTCCACCTCACGTTCTCCCTCCCCCTCCTCAGCGCCCCCACTCAACTCTGGTCCGGAGCCTCGCCGTCTGACTCCCCTCTCCACGGCTGATCTAGATGGGGACAATGACCCTATAGAGCCAGCGTCCATATTGGAATGTAACAGCGGTCTGTCTACAAGAGAGGGAGCAGTGGGGGGTCAGCAGGGACAGCGCCCCACAACCTCAAAGAGCCAGACGGATGAACTAGGGAAGAGGCGGGACCGCCAGGACTCCTTGCCACCTCCGTTCAGCTCTGTCTCCGCTTTCACTCAAATAGTAGACGGAGTCCCGTATAGGTTCACCGCCGACCCCCCGACCAGCTCCGGTCACATCTCCCACATACACCTCTGCCTGTCCCCGCCAAAAGCTGCCATCGTCCAGCGGCCACCTTCCAGAGAATTTGTCCCCCTACGACGCTTGTCTCCCGCTGCCATAAGTCCGGACAAGGGCCTCGACATGTCCAGTCCGGTCGAGAAGCATGACACAAGGGAGCCGACGAGAAGACAGGAAGTTCCACACCGAGTAGACACTTCCATGTTGTTTAAAACTGCCATCCCCGAGTGTGCAAGGAGCTCTGCAGCTCTCCTGCAGTTGGTCACGCCTCAGAGGCTTCCGGTCTCACCGAGGCCTCTCACGGTTCACACGCCAGGTAGGCGCTTTGTAAACGGTACCAAAGAGGTTGCTGGAAAGCAAGGCCTGTATGCTTGAATAGTTTTAGTGCAGTTGTGGCCTGGTGCAAGTACAGGAGGAAATTAAACATTAAATAGGAAACATTTTTGAGATCATTTTTTGACAAGTTTTTCCCTATGCTTTCTCAGTTCTGTTTGAGTGCCGATAGGGCTAGAGGGAAAGTGAAATCTGTCTAAAATGTAATTTTGCCACAGTTACCAATGTAAAAACAAGAAAGTGCAGACAATCATCTTTGACAGATAAATTGCAAAAGATCACCTTATATACAGTACATGTAGAAATGGCCTATTCACCTGAATTTTAGAACTGGCTGCCTAATCTTTTAAAAATGATAAATGGTTGGAATTATTTTCTTTCCTTTTCGAAGACCTATTGCCAGGTACATTTTGGAATGATATAGGTGGGATGATATAGCATTGCTTAAGGTGGAAAGTTAAGGAACAATTAAATTTACTTTACTTTTATACAGCAAATGTTATAAGTGTTCCTGTAGGGGTTTGCTGAAGGTAATGAGGAGACTTGGACAGAAGTGATCATAGATCAGATCTATGCCAGAATTGCTGGTCACAAAACTGCATATCATCATAACACTGACTATGTTCTTTCAGAAGTCACATCGATGTAGTTCCTATGGTTGCCATGCAGTAATAGGTATCTAACTTAACTTCTCTGGTATGTTTTCCTTTCTTGTGCAGCAATCCCTGTCCTCTTGCCATATAAACCTCATGGCAGTAAAGAGCTTTTCTATTTGCCTCAGACAGAGCTCTCCTCTGCCAGCCAATCAGACACCACAATAGAAAGCACCCACCCAGGTAGGCTATGCCCATTCACAACTTCCATCCACCCATCCATCCATTTTCCACCGCTTATCCAGGTCCAGGGCCAGGTTGCGGTGGCAACAGCCCCCCTTCTCCCCGGCAATATTTTCCAGTTCCTCCTGGGGGACCCCGAAGCATTCCCAGTCCAGCTGGGATATATAATCCCTCCAGTGCGTTCTGGGTCTACCCCGTGGTCTCCTACCAGTTGGATGTGCCTGGAAAAAAGGGAAGGCGCCCAGGAGGCATCCTGGTAAATTGAGAGCTTTGCCTTCTGGCTCAGCTCCCTCTTTACCACAACGGTCCGGTACAACGCCCGCATCACTGCTGATGCCGCACTGATCCGCCTATCCATCTCACAAACCATTTTCCCCTCACTCGTGTACAAGATCCCAAGATACTTCACTTGGGGCAGCAACTTGCTCCCAACCCAGAGGGAGAAATCCACCGTTTTCTGGCAGAGAACCATGGCCTCAGACTTGGAGGTGCTGACACTCATCCCGACCGCTTCACACTCAGCTGCAATCCGCCCTAGTGCGTACTGGAGGTCACGGTCTGATGAAGCCAACAAAACCACGTCATCTGCAAAAAAGCAGAGATGCAATTCTGAGGTTCCCAAACCGGACTCTCTCCTCACCTCGGCTGCGCATTGAGATCCCGTCCATGAATATCACAAACAGAATTGGGGACAAGGGGCAACCTTGGCTGAGTCCAACACCCACTGAGAACGTGTTTGACTTTGTGCCGAGAATGCGAACACAGCTTTTACATTGGTTGTACAAGGCCCGGATGGCTCGTCCCAACGGCCCCGGTACCCCATACTCCCTCAGTATCCACCACAGGATCCCCCGAGGGACACGGTTGAAAGCCTTCCCCAGGTCCATAAAACACATGTATACTGGATGGGCAAACTCCAACGACCCCCCCCCCAGCAACCCTGCAAGGGTAAAGAGCTGGTCCACTGTTCCACGTCCAGGACGGAATCCGCATTGCTCCTCGTGAATCTGAGCTTCGACAATCGGCCGGAGCCTCCTTTCCAGCACCCTGGAGTAAACTTTCCCGGGGGAGGCTAAGCAGTGTGATACCCCTATAACTGGAGCACACCCTCCGGTCCCCCTTTTTAAAAATGGGAACCACCACCCCGATCTGCCACTCCACAGGTACTGTACCTGAGATCCAGAAGAAGAACAATCTTTAATCATCACACAACACACCACACTACAACACATGCACGCACACACATGCTTTGGATGGGGGCTGGTGAAATGAGGCCTCTGCGTTTAACCCATCCTGGCTTTGTCCTTCCTCCGGGGGCACAGCCAGGAGCAGTGGGCAGCATACATGGACACGCCAGGGGACCAGGTGATAAGTGTCCATCGCTGGTCAGACCATGATGTGTACATGTTTTTGGGGGGGGTCCTTACTGACGTTAGGTGGAGGAAACCCCATGTGAGCACGGGGAGAACATGCAAACTCCACACAGAAAGGCCCCTAATTGCGAGATAACCCACCGGAGCACGGTGCCAACAGCACCCCAGGCGGGAATCGAACCCAGGACCTTCGTGCTGTGAGGCAGCAGTGCAATGCACTGCAATGCACTGCAATGCACTGCGCCACCGTGCCAGAAGCCCTCAGCTTCTGACTGCCTTAGTGACCTCTGCCAGGCATATGGACGAGACTTACCCCGAGTCTTCAGACTCTGCCTCTTCCCCCGAGGACGTATTGATCGGGTTCAGGAGTTCCTCAAAGTGCTCTTTCCACCGCCTGACAATATCCCCAGTCCGGGTCACAGTTCTCCACCCCGGATGAACACAGTAGACCTATAGAGTCCCTAGGTGGAGCCCCTTCCAGGACGCCACCCAGAGACTCCAAGAAGGCCAAATACTCTGAACTGGTATTCGGTGCATAAGCACACACAACAGTCAGAGCTTTCCCCCTAGCAACTTGTAGTCGCATAGAGCCGACCCTCTCGTTCACTGGAGAGAACTCCAACTCGAGCCCCCGGCACTCAGCCGGGAGTTCGTGAGCATCCCCACACCCGCCCAGCACCTCTCACCCTGGGCAACTCAAGAAAAGGAGAGAGTCCAGCCCCTCTCCAGGAGTTTGGTTCCAGAGCCAGTGCTGTGTGTAGAGGTGAGCCCAACTATATCTAGTTGGTACCGCTCCACCTCCCACACCAGCTCTGGCTCCTCCCCCACCAGAGAGGTGACATTCCACGTCCCTAGAACTAGTCTACAATGCCGAGGATCAGCAGGCCCAAGCCCCGGCCTTTGCCCGCCGCCCGGCTGACATTGCACCCGACCCCAGCTCCTATCCCTGCAGGTGGTGGGTCCACAGGGTGGCGGCTCCATGGTATTTTTTCGGGCTGTGCCCGGCCGAGCCCCATGGGTCAAGGCCCGGCCACCAGACACTCGCCGGTGAACCCCCCCCCAGGTCTGGCTCCAGGAGGGGGCCCTGGTTTCCCTATTCCGGGCGAGGTACCATGTTGCCTTGATTGTCGTTGCATTAGGGTCCTTCGAATCACTCTTTGTCTGGTCCCTCCCCTGGGACCACTCTGCCTTGGGAGACCCTACCAGGGGCTAATGCCCCCGCCAACACAGCTCCAAGGGTCACAGGGACACACAAAACCCACCACGCGGTATGGTGGAGATTCCTCAAGGGGGCCATTCACAACTTGCAGTGAGGAACTTCTATGGTTGGGTACTGTGAGACCCGGTATTAAACAGGCCCTGGGGCTAAATGATTAAAGACCATAGTATCGATAAGCTCCGACGTCACTAGTACTGCTAACAGTATTGGAGAAATTAAGAAAATGTATTTCTATTTATTTAGGCTATGTAACCCATTTTTAACTTGCAATAAGATTAAGATATAAATCTAAGAAGCATTTTCACTATGTTAGAAGAGTCATCTGTCCTCTCTCTCTCCTGCTCCATCGCCAGAGATATGCGCGATGGGGCGGGGTCGGCTCTCTCTGCCTGGCTCTCACACATGTACGAGGAGACAAGGGTGCAGATTGCAGCCGATCGCCTGCTCGTAATTTGTTTTGCATTTTCTCTTGAAAAATAAAAAATAACCAATAAAAGTCCCGTTAAAGTACCGGATCAATAAGTAGTATTGGTAAGGGTAGTGGTACCGTTAAAATCTTAACAATACACATCCTGTTCTGGACGATTCACACATGTAAAAATATATTTATGATTTCCCTTATTTATAATTCCACATTGAAATGTTATTCCTGTGCATTGTGCACACTGACTGACGAAAAAAAACAAAAACAAAACACGACTCGACTTGAAGAATCTCAGTCGACTGATGTGTTTCCGACTGATTACTTTCAGGGGGCAGCCCTATTTCCATGTAGTTTTATCTCGTGTTTCTATTGAAAAGGCTTGCATAGCAGCACGCAGTTGAAAAAACACAATAGACCTCTCGCACAAAAAATAGAGAAATGCTGTGTGGCTGATGTGGCCAGTGGAGCTCCAACAGTGGATTCAATAGCAAGCAGCACTAATGCTGCACCATGTCCGGTGGACTTCTACAATGATATAATAATACTGCGGTCATGTGTGCGTATTGAACCATAGGGGGGTGTACATACCGTGTACCGTTGCATCCCCAGTGTACATGTATGAAAACATATATGTATGTATGCATGTCAGTTAGAGCTGGACAATTATAAACATTTCGCCTGATCATAATTATTTGAGCGACATGAAATCTTTTTGTGAAATCATTAGATTCTACAGTTGAAATTTAAATTGAATTTCAAGCCAATGTTAGAAATGTTGCACAAAATAGAATGTGAATTGAACGCGTTTCAATCAACTGTGTTCGGGCAAGTAAACTGTAACCAAATGTTCAATGTTAATAAATGGCTCTTCTTCATCAGTTGAATATGTATTATTTAACTATTGCTCATACTATGATAGTGGTATAAAATTAACAAAAGATACTGTGTTTCTTCTTTATTTCTATGAAAATCGACAATAAAAAACTGACAGCACAAATGTCAGTGTTACTTAAAATAAATTACATTTAAAATTAATTAATGCTGCTCCCGCAGACACACAACACTAGAAAGTAATTATTACATTTATTGGGAAATTTGCAAGAGAATTCTACACAAAATTCCTTTCATTGAGTGAGCAGCAGAATGAAACAACTCACTGAATCTGTAATGAATGGATCATCTCTGCTGCACCTCTATGGGCGGCAGCTGGTCTTTTGAAACGTGTACTGGGCCTGGTGTGAATTATTCATGTAGAGGGTTTGTTGTGGGACAAAGCCAGAGCAGAGGCCCCAGTGTAACATCCCTCACAGGCAGTTTTCACTTCCTCCTCAACTCGAATTGAGGGGGTTTCTCTGCGAGACCCAGTCTGAGAGGTTCTTCCTGCATTATTTGTGCCATCTCTGCCCTTCTAGGCTCTGATGACGCTGTGCCTCCCTGCTTCAGCTCGGAGGTCCTGGGGAAGCAGGACCCCGGTCTGGACCGCGGGGTCACCATCAAGCACACAGAGGGCATCTACAGCAAGAGGATGAAGACCACAAGCTTCAGAATGCAACCAGAATTGCACCCAGGTGAGCTGTGGAGTATCTGAAGGTGCTCACGGTGTGCGCGGAGTTGTAGCATAGATACAACAGGATGTGGATTGGTTTCCATGACAACAATTATACTTGGGTGATATCCCAAATTTTATTTGGCGATGTAGTCCCACCCAAAAATCGCGATACACAATATTATTGTTAATGTTGATGCTGGGTGACAGAGAAAGTGTTCCTGTTACGCATGGTTGCACACACTGTATTTGTTTCCTTTGGAGAAACAATGAACCTTCATGCAGGATGATGGGGAACGGGTCGCTTTATGCCACTCCAACTCGGAAGTAGCGTGTGGGCATTCACCTAACTTGCTTGCGGAAAGGATCTTCTGTTCAGCACCAATCAATAGTTCATGAGCTATGAGTCGGTGTGACTGGTTTTCTACACAATATTTTCTCTCTCCTATAGGCACTCAGTCAGTGGACAGGAGCTCTCCAATGGGTGCAACTCGAGCTTCTTCTTCTCAGGTTTCTGCCTTCATCAGGGTTCCTCCATCCGGCTCCAGGAGAGACCAGGCCACTAGCCCAGTCCGCTTTCTCACCCACAACCAATTGGAGGACAGTGGTGCGGAGTTTCGACTAATGGCTACAGAGACTGACTGCAGCACATCTGGCGGGAATGCTGACGCCCACACGGAACCCCAGGCCGCTCAGCACCCCTCCCAGCAGAGCGACAGCGTTCTGGACCAACTGTGGCGCAGGTTCATTGAGAGGCGGAGTCTGGACGAATCCCCTTCAACCAATGAGAGAGAGGCGTCGCTGCTGGAGCGCCTAGAGCGCCTGGCACGTCTCATGCATGCCACAGGAGGGACGGCCTTCTCCCAAGAAGCTAGAAGAATGGTGAATGTCAGGTTGGTGGTGGAGGAAGGGGAAGAGAGGAGGAGGATAGCTGGGAAGGAAGGAGAGGCCAGACAAAGAGCCAACCGGAAATCCACCGTAGGTGATGTTTCGGCCCCTTGCCAGGTATGGATGCAGGCGATCCCAAGCTCTGCCTTCTCCAACTCCAGCCCCTCCCACATCTCCTCCTCCAGCGAGCACCTCTGTCCTGCTGAGAGGGACGAGTCGGAGGCGGCGTCCACCCGGTCCAGCTTGGTGTCCACGGTGGACACTGCCCGGCTGGAACGGGCCTTCGGTGCAGACAGAGTGCGGCGCCTGAAGACGGGCCCCGGGCTCAGCCAGCTGTACAGCTCCATTGACAGGCAGAAAGAAGTAAGGCAGGTGGGAAGACTGGGAGGGATGGACACCCTCCCAGAGACCACTGATACAGAAGACTCCACGGTATGTTTCTACCACTTTGCTGTCCTGTAATATCACAATATTTGTGAGAGCTTTTAAACCCCTTCCCACTGGCAGCAGTGTCCTATAGTATTTATTTGCTGTGTTTATTTTATAGATACATTACTGGAACCCAAGCAAAGGCACAGTATTTTCTCTTTTTTTGTGATGGTTTATTGTGTTTAGAAAATTCCCAGAAAAACAAGCATTTTTGGTTGCAACAGTCACAAAAAATGTGAAATCCTGGAGGGACCGCATAATAACAGTTAAATATCCAAGTCTGTTCACAGTCCATAGCGCTATTTAACACCTGCAATAAACATCCTGGAGTTTGTCTTGGTGTTACTCTGTCAAGAAGGCTAATTATCAAGTCGTGGTAATTTGAGTTGACAGATTCAGATTTTTGTTCTTTATTCAGCTCCATCAACAAAAACTTTCCTTCAAGATTCCATCTGCTAACAAAACGCTGCAGGATAAATACTTAGTTATCTATGATATAATAAAATGTCCAAGTACTGTTATACTGTATGGCAGCACTCATGGTAGCAATCTTGTCTCAAAGATTTACCAGACCAGAACCAACTGTTGTATAATAATAAACTGTATTTACTCAGAATCATCCACAGACTGTGTTTCCAACATGCTGTGTTCTTTTCTGCAGATTGTTGCTGATTCTGTATCGTCCAGTAGCACCTCCACCCCCCAGCCTCGCAGAGGACCCTCCCAGTCTCTGGCGGCCAAGAAGGCCGTCAGACTGGTGAACAAAGGCATCCAGGCTGGTTAGTGAGACTCTATTTAGAGCCATTTGCATCGGATTCAGACCTAATCCTCTGTTTGGATTCGACTTCTCACGTTTTCACTGCTGATACAGATTTCTTTGGTCGATAATGGCCGACCAGGTCAATTACTTTTACTGTATTTTTTTAACTTAGACCATTACTCTGTTTCATTAAAATATGATGTCATATCTTTCTCGCTCAGCCTCTCTTCCTACCTCTCTCTGCCCACCTCCCCCCCTCTCCCCCCCTCCAGGTGATCTGGAGATCGTCAACAATGCTACCTGCCATCACACTCGTGACGTTGGCACCACGTTTCCCTCCCCGAGGGAAGCCAGGAGCCCATCTTGCTCCTCCAGCTTGGAGAAAGGATGCTTCCAGGGCATTTTAAAAGAGAGTAGAATCCTAGCTAAATGTTACCCTCAAGGTGGGTTTGATCACAGGACTAACCTCTGTCCAGCATGGCCACTATGAGGGGGAAAACCTAAATAAGTCTTAAAGCAGCACTAAAGCCTGGTTTATAGTTGCCGCAGCTGTAGTGTCTTTTAGTACGCATGTCATAAATAACGTTGATTGACCTCCACATTTTTTAAACTCCACACCGTACGCTTCAGGTAATTCAGGATGAATTATCCAATGTTCCATGAATGTTGTGCGAAGAGCTCCACAGATACAATCTGTAGGATCCATCCATGCATGACCACAAAAATAACCAGATGGTGTTGAATTCATGGGAGGCGATAGCGCGCCACGGCATCTACACGGCAACGCGCAACTATACACTGATCAGCTACAACATTTAAACCACCACATGGACTCCACCAGACTCTGAAGGTGTTCTGTGGTATCTGGCACCTAGATGTTAGCAGCAGATCCTTTAAGTCCTGGAAGTTGGAGGTGGGGCCCCCATGGATCAGGCTCGTTGTTCCAGCGCATCTCACAGATGCTCCATCAGATCGGACCCTAACCCCACCCATCCACATGATGTAGAAGAAAAGGTGATTCAGCAGACCTCCACCTTCGTCCATTGCTCCATGGTCCAGTTGTGACGCTCACGTGTCCACTGTAGGTGCTTTCAGGGGTGGACAGGGGTCAGCATGGACACTGTGAGCTCCCATACGCAGCAAGCTGCCATGCACTGTGTGTTCTACACCTTTCTATCACAGCAACATTCACTTTTCAGCCACTTGTGCTACAGTAGTTCTTCTGTGGCATCGAACCAGACGGGCTAAACTTCCCTCCTCGTGTATCAATGAGCCTTGGGCCCCATGACCCGGTCGCCGGTTCACCGGTTGTCCTTCCTTGGACCACTTTTGGTATGTATGTATGTATACAGGGGATGGTAGCTCAGGAGGTAGAGCTGGTCTTCTAGTAAACTGAACGTTGCTTGTTCGATCCCAGGCTCCTCCTGCTAGAATGCTGTAGTGTCCTTGAGCAAGACACTTAACCCCTCATTGCTCCTGATGGCTGCGTCCGTCGGTGTTTGAATAATTGCAGGTCGCTTTGGATAAAAGCGTCTGCTAAATGCAATGCAATGTAATGTAATGTAATGTAATACCACTGCATAGTGGGAACAGCCCACAAGACCTGGCATTTTGGAGATGCTCTGACTCAGTCGTTCAGCATCACAATGTGGTCCTTGTCAAAGTGGCTCAGATCTTACGCTGCTTCCAACACATCAACTTCAACAACTGACTGTTCACTTGCTGCCTAATATATCCCTCATATAATAATAATATATAACAGTATATATATAATAATAATATATAACAGTATATATAATAATAATAATAATTAATATATAACAGTATATATGTAATAATAATAATACATAACAGTATATATATATAATAACAATATATCCCACCCCTTGACAGGTGCCATTGGAACGAGATAATCCATGTTATTCACTTCACCTGTCACTGGTTTTAATGATGTGGCTGATCGGTGTTTATGCTCGTGCTCTCTCGTAGTGTGTGCGCCATGAGCTGCACGGTTGCTGAGCCCAGTAGATGCTGGTTTCTATGGGACAGAGGGAGAAGATGCAGTTAACCGAGTGGCTAATGCTTCCCTTCCAGGCGTGTCCTGGTTTGTCCCTGCAGACGACCTGCAAGCAGAAGCCAGGAAGGAGAACCGTCCAGGGGAGATGGAGGGGGAGGAGACCAGCAGGAGGCCCGGGTCCGCCTGGTTCGAGGCCTACAGTAAAATCCCGGCCTGGAGAGAACCCCTCAGACAGCGCCAGGTTCAGGGCGACAGATCTGGCCATGCCGAGCACCTTCCAGAGCCCAGGAGCAAGATGACGTCAGGCGGCTTGGTCCGCCTCTCGCTGCAGGTGGGGCAGCTTTGTTCAGGGTGATAAAAAATAGAGTAATACAGATATACATGTTTAAAATAATATACATGCACACATTAACATTTATTACATTTCCATCTTTATGTATAGTGTGTAGCAGGTCTGATTGAATATATATTTATTTTCTTCTTCGAAAAGAAGAGAAACATTTTCATTCCCTCACAAGGTTTGGAGATAGTTATAGTTCAGATATTATATCTTTATGAACTTCTACAGACACTTGCTGTGATATTGTGTTTTTATTAAGAATTTGAAAGAAGTTGTCTAATGATTGGAATGGGACATCCCTCTCTATAAAAAATATGAGAAATGAGAGTAATGTGATGAACAGGAAAATAGAATATGAAAACAAGCCCCTGCCCTTTAGGAGGCTCTGGAGCTCCACCGTCCAAAGTTCATCTCCGTTTCCAGGGAGAGGATGGAGCGTCTGGCCCTGCAGGCGGAGCAGCGGAGGCTCCACTCGGCCTTCAGCACGGAGCGAGAACAGCAGTTCTTCAAGCCCGAAGGGACACGGAGAGGTAGCTGCACACAACTCTCCACACAGAACATGGCTTTAAAGATGGGAGCTTGGTGGTGATAAAGCCAGAACATCAGACAAACTCATAAAATACACCTTAAAAAGTGCCAGCTAAAAATGTTCTATTAAATGTATGATTTTGTTAAACAAAATAATTGTATTACAATTATTGTAGTACATATTTCCACTTGAAATGTATTCCAAAGTAACACTGTAATCATAAAAGCAGCACAGTTGGTGGAATCTCTTTTCTATGACCTCAGTGTGCAGTGTGACAGGCCAGCTGTTTTAATGCCTTGTTGCCATGACAGATGTTCTCCATTCAACACTGCCCTGTCCACCATGACCACCATGATCACCATGACCATCATGACCATCATGACCACCATGTGTTGTGTGTGCTCTGGGTGTTGGAGGTGTTAAGAGTGATAACGAGATGAATACTTAAATTATTTTCTCCAGTCGTGTTCAGGAGGGCTGTTCCCAGAAAGGAGATGGTCCAAAGGTCCAAACAGTAAGTTTTTCATCCATTTTAAATGACTGATAGCTAGTATTATGCATTAGGATGAAGAATATATATAAATACATGTACATAAACTGAGATGCACTATCTTTGGTTTGAGACAGTTTGGAATGGCTGTAAGGTTTACACAACTTTACTCAGTTGGTCCGACCATGTCACTAGTCATGTACCACACCAGTCGTAATATAATGATGCCAGTGTAGTAGTATTTATTATTACTTAATTTTGCCGGACGGGAAGCTAGGGACCTCATCAAAGTCCTGGAGAGGGATGGAGCATCCTGGGCCAAAAATTGCCAGACTTGGACAAGCCAATAGATGTAATAAAAGATGGAGAGCAGTAGCAGAAGCACGTGATGTATGTGACAAATAATCTCTTGAACCTGAACTTGAACTTGAACTTGCAGTAGCAGTTGCAGAAACAGTTGCAGTTGCAGTTGCAGTAGCAGTTGTAGTCGCAGAAGCAGTAGCAGTTGCAGTAGTAGAAGCAGTTGCACGTGATGTATGTGACAAATAATCTCTTGAACTTGCAGTTGCAGAAACAGTTGCAGTTACAGAAACAGTTGCAGTCGCAGAAGCAGTTGCAGTAGTAGTAGCAGAAGCAGAAGCAGTTGCAGTTGTAGTAGCAGAAGCAGTTGAAGTAGCAGTTGTAGTAGCAGAAGCAGTTGCAGTTGTAGAAGCAGTAGCAGTTGTAGTAGCATAAGCAGTTGCAATAGCCATTGTAGTAGCAGAAGCAGTTGCAGTAGCAGTTGCCGTTGTAGAAGCAGTAGCAGTTGCAGAGGTAAAGAGAGAGAGTGGAGGTAAAGTGAGAGTGGAGGTAAAGAGAGACGGTCACGACGTCTCCACCTGTCATTCTTTAGGATTTATGAGACGCTTCCGGAGGTTCAGAGGAAGAGGGTGGAGCAGCGTCGCAGAGCAGAGTACGACTCCTACCGACGCAACGCACAGATCTACAACCAGGTTTGAAGCATGAACACCACGTCATCACTGTAATGATGTCACCAGCACCACTAAACACGGGTGGTGAACATGATGGAGGCAGATGGAGGTTCACACTGAGCTTCATGTTGAATCCTGTTTGATGAGTGAAAGAAGTAATAAATGATGAAAATGATATTTTATAAATGTTTATTTTCCTTGAAGTTGTGACGACAGTAAACAATGATTCTCAAGTGAGAAGAGAACCAACAACGCTTCTAGGAGGTTTGATGGAGCTGTGTGCTGTGTTTCAGAGGATCACCAGCCGTGTGCTTGGGAAAGCAGTCGCCTGGCAATGATGACAACTTATTATTTTTATTATTTTTATTTTAAACCCCAACTTCACACAAGATGCAGTGTTGACTTTGTGAGCTTCCAAGAAATAATGTTTTTTGCAAGTTTTACAATTGTCTTGTCATAGTTACAGAAACCAGTTGTTGGACCAAGGAAATGTTTGAAATGTAGAATAAATAACGTTTTGTTTTCCCTCTTAAAGTAGTGGTTGCTGTGAAAATGCACGATGCCCAGAAATATCAGTTGAACAAGTTGTAGAATAAAACATGGCATTAAAAACAAACATAATACTGAGTCAATACAGTCAGTGTTAAATTAAGACATTGATCATGAGTTATTCAATGAAAAGTCTTTAAAATTAACTATGTCAATCATGGTGACGTGAAACAAATTCTTTGGCAAAGATGTGGTTTTGCTTGAAATGAGGTTCGGTTGAAGCAAATCAAAAATAAGGCAAGTGACCGATCCTCACCACACGGGCTCCTGCATCTTCAAGGCCGGGGGGGGATTAAACGCCTAAAGGGGAAGAAGCTTGGAAGTTCTATTCAATTTGTAGTTTTTAAGTCCTGAGGACCAATGACAGGAGCAGTACAGCGTCCACACCCAACGTGGAAAAGGAGACGCTAACAACATTACATTTTAATAAATACTGAAAAACATAAAACCCTCCATCTCTCTTTGTTTGAATACACTTGGTACTTGTGGTAAACATGTGGGTGTTGCTGCTCACGTTAATATTACATCTAATTTCACCACAGTAAAATATCCACAAATTTGATGGGAAATGGATTTGGAACAGTACTAATAATATCCTTGTTTCCCTTTAGACAAAGTGATAAACAGGGTAGGCATGGTAACCACCTCATGACACTGAGAACACAGTGGAGAACCTCCACCTTATTTTTTTTCCTCATCATATAGTTGAAAATAATATTTCCAAGAACCTACATTCTGTCTCCTGGAACACATTTTGGGTGGAGGGTTTAGGTGACGTGCGCTGGTTCTTCTGTTCCTCATCCTGTGTCTTATTGTCACGACAGTCAATATAATAGAACAATATCAATATCTGCTTATGAATTCAAAATCCTGGCTTAAAGAGCTCAGACCCCAGCGAATGGCGTCAGAATGGTGGAATGATCCGGTGCTGAGGGAACAGCCTCCGCCCGCGCTGGCTTTGGGGCAGGGCCTCCAGGCACATCTAGCTCTGCAGCAGGCTGTGGACTATGTGGAGCTGGGAGTGAGACAGCACCAGGCGGTGTGTCTGCTCCTGACCGCGGGGACACGGAACCATCACCCTGCCGACCAGGACGCTGTCGCCCTGCTTCTCCTCCTTGGCCTGGGATGCGTGAGACCAACAAAGACGACCGAGTGTTTAAGGCTTTGTATTAATATCAACCTTTAACCTTTAACCTTTTTAACCGTATTAACCGTCTCCAGCTGCGTCTGCTTCTCATACCTTGACAAAGGAGGTGGAGGGGAAGGTGGCGAAGGCGGAGGAGACCCTGGCTCCAGGCCGCTGGTTGACCACGTGACCTGCCACCTCATCCTGATTTTGCACAGAGGACACACAAACAACACAGTTTAACTTGGGCCTGGTGGTGTCAACTCCACCCATACTTCAGACCACATGGTGATGATGTCATCAGTGGTCAACTCCACTGATACTTCAGACCACATGGTGATGATGTCATCGGTGGTCAACTCCACCGATACTTCAGACCACATGGTGATGATGTCATCGGTGTTCAACTCCACCAAAACTTCAGACCACATGGTGATGATGTCATCAGCGGTCAACTCCACGGATACTTCAGACCACATGGTGATGATGTCATCGGTGGTCAACTCCACCGATACTTCAGACCACATGGTGATGATGTCATCGGTGTTCAACTCCACCAAAACTTCAGACCACATGGTGATGATGTCATCAGTGTCTTTGATGATGTTGGACAGGCAGTCAACTCAACGTTCCTTGACAAGTCTCACTTTTGGTTTTCTATTCCATAAAAACAGGATGAATGTTGAAGTGGTTCAAACAACAACAAAGCATCTACTTAGTACTAAAAGTTGTTTCACATATCTGATATCCATCCCATTTAGCAGTAGCAGCAGTAGCGAAATTAGTAGCAGTAGTAGTAGCAACAGTAGCAGTAGTAGCAGTAGCGAAATTAGTAGCAGTAGTAGTAGCACCAGTAGCAGTAGCAGTAGTAGTAGTAGTTGTAGCATCATGTCTAGACTGAGGAAGTACCTTCAGTCTGTCCAGGGCATGGCTCAGTGACTGCAGTCTGGACGTCTGCTCCAGCAGCTGAGCACTGGGAGTAACTGAAGAAGCAAAACAACACAGGAACCATCCTCAGGTATATAATAAATACCTTCAATATACAATATTATACATACAGGTATATAATATACACAGTGGGGGAAATAATTATTTGATCCCTCACTGATTTTGTAAGTTTGCCCACTGACAAAGAAATGAAGGGTCTATCATTTTAGTGGTGATTTTTGGAAGGTTTATTATAACAGTGAGAGACAGAATATCACAAAGAAAATCCAGAAAATCACATTAAATAAAATATATATAAATGATTTTGCATTTCATTGAGTGAAATAAGTATTTGATCCCCGACCAACCATAAAGAACTCTGGCTCCCACAGATTAGTCCTCTCGCTTTAAAAAAGACACCCGTTTCAACTCCTTACCTGTATAAAAGACACCCGTTTCAACTCGTTACCTGTATAAAAGACACCCGTCTCAACTTGTTACCTGTATAAAAGACACCCATCTCAACTCGTTACCTGTATAAAAGACACCCGTCTCAACTTGTTACCTGAATAAAAGACACCCATCTCAACTCGTTACCTGTATAAAAGACACCCGTCTCAACTTGTTACCTGTATAAAAGACACCCATCTCAACTCGTTACCTGTATAAAAGACACCCGTCTCAACTCGTTACCTGTATAAAAGACACCTGTCTCAACTTGTTACCTGTATAAAAGACACCTGTCTCAACTTGTTACCTGTATAAAAGTGCGATAGTGGCGCCGCCCCTAGCGGTCGCCTGCGCCGGCGCTCCGGTTTCTTTCTTACTCTTTAGTATTTTTTTCCTTTTTTTATCACAATGTTCACCAGAAAAACATCAACAATTAACTCATACGGCCGCGATGCACTCATGGATATAAAAATTTCCCTAAACGAACAACTTTGGGACTTTTTATCCGTGGGAGCAGAGTGGCCGGCGGAAATCCTACGCGGGAACACTCGCAACAACAACAAAAATGGAGTCGCTGTTCCACGAGCCGGCCCACGGAGGAAGCACCGAGGTAAACGAGGCGGCATTCGGGTCAGAATGAGGACGCAACCTTACCGTCCACCTCTGCCAAGCATCCTTCTTGCTAACGTCCAGTCCCTGGAGAACAAGATGGATGAACTTCGAGCGAGGATTCAATTCCAGCGAGACACGAGGAACTGTTGCGTCCTCTGCCTGACGGAAACATGGCTGACCCCACTGGTGCCGGATGAAGCCATACGTCCAGCCGAGGCCTTCTCCGTGTTCCGCGGCGACAGAACGGGAGAGTCGGGGAAATCCAAAGGTGGAGGCGTCTGCCTAATGGTAAACAACCGCTGGTGTAACGCCAACAACACCAAATTCCTCTCCCACTCCTGCTCGCCGAACCTGGAACAGCTGACCATACTATGCCGTCCATTTTATCTCCCCCGGGAATTCAGCACGGTCATCATTACAGCCGTTTATATCCCACCGCAAGCGGACACCGACGCAGCTCTGTCGGTTCTGCACGATGTGTTGTGCGGATTTCAGAACAAACATCCCGACGCGGCTGTGGTGGTGACTGGGGACTTTAACAGGGCCAACCTGAAAAAAGTTCTGCCGAATTTCCACCAACACATGACGTGTGCCACCAGGGGAGACAGAACTCTGGAGCATTGTTACACTCCTTACAAGAACGGATACAAGCCCGTGTCGCTCCCTGCTTTCGGGAAATCAGATCACGCCACGATCTCGCTGCTTCCTGTTTACAGGCCTCTGATCGCGCGGGATCTGGTGATGACGAGGGAAGTGAAGCGGTGGACGGACCAATCAGAGGCTGCGCTTCAGGACGCTCTGACTGACGTAGACTGGGACGTGTTCCGAGCGAGTTCAAGTGACGTCAGCGAGTTTACGGAGGTTGTAGTGAGTTTCGTGGCTACGCTCGCGGATGAAATCGTTCCCACGGTGAAAGTTCGGATATTTCCAAACCAGAAACCGTGGGTTGATAAATCCATCCGCTGCGCTCTGAATGCTCGCACGGCCGCTTACAACGACGGACTTGTATCTGGTAACATGGACAATTACAAAGCGGCTTCGTACAATCTGCGGAGGGCGGTGAGGGACGCCAAACGGACGTACAGAGACACCGTGGAGCTGCAGATGGAGCGGGGGGACACAAGACGCTTGTGGGAGGGGCTGCGAACAATAACTAACTACAAGAGCAGCTCCTCCCCAGCCACGAGTGTGGACGCCTCCCTGGCCAACCAACTGAACTCCTTTTATGCGCGGTTCGAGTCTGGCAGCAGCACCGCTAGCTCGCCGGCTAATTGGAGCTACACCGCTGGGGACGAGCGCGCACTCTCAGTGTCCGTGCACGAGGTCAGGAGGGCTTTGATGCGGGTGAACACCAGGAAAGCTGCGGGTCCAGATGGCATATCTGGACGAGTACTGAAGACCTGTGCTAACCAGCTAGCTCCGGTGTTCACCACAATATTCAACATCTCCCTGGCTGAATCAGTGGTCCCATCCTGTTTCAAGAGGTCCACCGTCGTTCCTGTCCCGAAGATGGCCTCTCCAACCTGCCTGAATGACTACCGTCCGGTGGCCCTCACCTCGGTGGTCATGAAGTGTTTCGAGAGGCTGATTAAGGATTACATCTGCGCCTCTCTTCCCCGCACCTTGGACCCGTTGCAGTTCACGTACCGGCAAAACAGATCCACGGATGACGCGGTCTCCCAGGTACTGCACACCACGCTCACGCACCTGGATGGCCAGAAGGGGGCCTATGTGAGAATGCTGTTCATCGATTATAGTTCAGCTTTCAACACCATAGTTCCCACCAGACTGGCTGTCAAGCTGATGGAGCTCGGATTGAATGGTCCGCTGTGCACCTGGATCCTGGACTTCCTCACAGGCCGCCCCCAGGTGGTCAAGGTGGGGAAGTACATGTCAAGCTCCCTCACCCTGAATACAGGATCCCCCCAGGGCTGCGTCCTCAGCCCCCTACTGTACTCCCTGTACACACATGACTGTGTGGCCAGGTCCAGCTCCAACACCATCATCAACGTACCACTGGAACTACCCTCCCCTCCTTGCAGGAGTTATACACCAGGAGGTGTAGTAGCAGAGCCCGTAGGATCATGAAGGATCCTCATCACCCCAACAACGGACTGTTTCAGCTGCTGCGTCAGGCAAGCGCCTCCGCAGTCACGCAGCGAGAACAGAGAGACTGAGACGGAGTTTCTTCCCTCAAGCCATTAGAACTGTCAACACTGACCTCACCAGGGGTCCTAACTGAGCCATGCACTAGGCTCCACTACCTACTGTACTGTATGTAGCATACTGTACCGCATACTGTATCACTGTTCAGGGTTGTTGGTGATGCCGTATTGCTGCGCCGTACTGTTGTATACTGTGCTGTATTATCCCAAACACTACCTCACACTATTCACATTCACATGCCACTTTAATTCACATGCCACTTTAAATGCACATATCTGTATATACATAGCCATATTCCTTCAACCTATTCCATTTTATTTCAATTTATTTTTTATTGTATTTTATTCTATATATTTTTTATCTTATTCTATAAGTATTCCACTTATTGTATTACGTTTTAGGAGTCAGTTAGTCGGTCTATTAGAAAGGAATTTTCTACTTTTTATTTTATTTTATTTTAGTACTTTTTCCTAGGACTTCTTGTGTGCTATCACCGGGTGCGTTGCATTACATTTCACTGCATATATGTATGGAAGTATGTATATGTATGTGACAAATAAAAAATCTTGAATCTTGAATCTTGAAGACACCCGTCTTAACTCGTTACCTGTATAAAAGACACCTGTCTCAACTTGTTACCTGTATAAAAGACACCCGTCTCAACTTGTTACCTGTATAAAAGACACCCGTCTCAACTTGTTACCTGTATAAAAGACACCCGTCTTAACTTGCTACCTGTATAAAAGACACCCGTCTTAACTTGTTACCTGTATAAAAGACACCCGTCTCAACTTGTTACCTGTATAAAAGACACCCGTCTCAACTTGTTACCTGTATAAAAGACACCCGTCTTAACTTGCTACCTGTATAAAAGACACCCGTCTCAACTTGTTACCTGTATAAAAGACACCCGTCTCAACTTGTTACCTGAATAAAAGACACCTGTCTCAACTGCAACATCTGTCATACAGATACCTGCTGTAGTGTCCATAAGCAAAACACTTAACCCCTAATTGCTCCTGATGGCTGCGTCCGTCGGTGTTTGAACAATTGTAAGTCGCTTTGGATAAATGCAATGCAATGTAATGTAATGTAATGTAATGTACAAGACCATTGGCAAGAAGCTGGGTGAGAAGGTGACAACTGTTGGCGTGATTATTCGAAAATGGAAGAAACACAAAATGAGCGTCAATCTCCCTCGGTCTGGGGCTCCACGCAAGATCCCACCTCGTGGGGCATCAATGATCATGAGAAAGGTGAGGGATCAGTCCAGAACTGCACAGGGGCAGCTTGTTAATGATCTCAAAACAGCTGGGACCACAGTCACCAGAAAACCTTTGGTAACACACTACACCGTCATGGATTAAAACCCTGCGGCGCCCGTAAGCTCCCTGCTCAAGAAGGGACATGTACAGGTCCCTCTGAGGTTTGCCAATGAACACCTGAATGATTCAGAGAATGCTTGGGAGAAGGTGATGTGGTCAGATGAGACCAAAATCGAGCTCTTTGGTATCGATGCGACTTGCCGTGTTTGGAGGAAGAGGAATTCTGACTACGACCCCGAGAACACCATCCCCACCGTCGAGCATGGAGGTGGACGCTTTATGCTTTGGGGTGTTCCTCTGCTCAGGGGACAGGTGGACTTTACCGCATCCAGGGGAAGACGGATGGGGCCATGTACCATGAAATCCTGGGTGACAACCTCCTCCTCTCAGCCAGGACACTAAAAATGGGTGGTGGATGGGTCTTCCAGCACGACAATGACCCAAAACATACAGCCCAGGCAACAAAGGAGTGGCTGAAGAAGAAGCACATTCAGGTTATGGAGTGGCCTGGTCGGTCTCCGGACCTTAACCCTCGAGAAAATCTGTGGCAGAAGCTGAAGCTTGGAGTTGCCAAGTGACAGCCTTCAAACCTGAAAGATTTGGAGAAAATCTGCAAAGCGGAGTGGTCCAACTTTCCTCCTGAGATGTGTGCAAACCTGGTCATCAACTACAAGAAACGTCTGACCTCTGTACCTGCCAACAAGGGTTTCTCCACCAAGTACTAAGTCATGTTTTGATAGGGGATCGAATACTTATTTCACTCAACGAAATGCAAAATCATTTATATATATTAAATTTAATGTGATTTTCTGGATTTTCTTTGTGATATTCTGTCTCTCACTGTTATAATAAACCTTCCAAAAATGACCACTAAAATGATAGACCCTTAATTTCTTTGTCAGTGGGCAAACTTACAAAATCAGTGAGGGATCAAATAATTTCCCCCCACTGTACCTACAATATTATATATACAGGTATATAATATATACCTGTATGTATTTTTATTTTATTCTATAGTATTTGACTTACTGCATTACGTTTTAGGAATCAGTTAGTTAGTCAAGTAGAAATTCTTAGGTAGATACTGTGTTCAGTCTAGAACATAGTGTGTGTGTGTGTGTGTGTGTGTGTATATATATATATATATATATATATATATATATATATATATATATATATATATATATATATATATATATATATATACACACACACACACAGTGGTACCTTGATTTCCGAGTACACTAACATACCAGTTTTCCGAGTTAGGAGCCGTCGTTCTGTCGATTTTTTTGTATTGATTTGCAAAAATGTGAGTTAGGAGGAGCGAGCTTCAGGTGGCGTCGCTGGGGGGGGCCCCGCGTCTCACTCCTTCGCTTCACGTGGTGACCTGAGCGTGGAAGCATCGCTTTCGCGTTTTGTGCTTTTTGTGCAGTTATTTTGCCAATTTCTTTTTTTCGAACCATGGGTCCGAAAAAAGTAAGTTCTGAGAAGAAGAAGCGGATGATGTCATTGACTTGAAGCGCAAAATAATAGAAACACATGAGCGATTCTATTCGACATTCTCTTTTACTATGTTTTATTATGTTTTCATACAATATTTGTTATTTATAAATAAAATTTTCTTATTTAAAAACACGTATCAAAAAAAAATTGGGGAGGGTTTTTGGGGCTGGAACGGATGAATGGCATTTCAATTAATTTCAATGGGGAAAATGTATTTGCTGTACGAGCAGATTGAGTGACGAGCTGTCACGGAACCTATTAAACTCCTAAGTCAATGTGTTTATTATTGAGGGGGGAAAAAAGCCAAACCTACATGGTCCTGTGTGAAAGTTTGTTTACTTGTGTTATCTTTGTCTAATATTTAAATTTGTTTGATGATCTGAAACATTTAAGAGTGACAAACATGCAAAAAAATAAGAAATCAGGAAGGAGACAAACACCTATTCACACCACTGTAGATGGTTTCCATTTGTATCTCTTCCTTGATGCACTGTTTTTACTGCCTGAACAACTGAATTTTATGAATAAAGCTTTATTTTACAGACCCTGCAAGTATAGATTCTCGCTGTTGGGCTGTGACTGTATGGTGTTGCTGGTACCTGGGGATTTCCCTGTGATGTCCACCACCTTCACATTGGCGCTCATCTGCAGCAGCGTCTCCAGCAGCTGGTCAGTTTTGCGGTAGAGGGCGCTGGAGAGCACCTCGGGACGCCCGCCGTCTCTGGAGGGAAGCTTGGCGACGCGGAGGGGAGGAAGGGAAGCCAGTTGGGCTCGCATCTTCTCAGCCTGTGGGGGACAAGAGAGGAGAAGGAAAGTAAAGAAAGGACAGAGTGTGTCTGCGATCTCTGAACGGTGTCGGGGAATCCTGACAACTCGCCTTCAGTCGGTTGTTGTCGTTCTTCAGCTGTTTGATGCACAGACGCTGGGCTTCAATCTTCTGAGTCAGCAGGGGAGAGTCGATCACCTGGACGCCCGAACCCGGAGCGCCGGCCGCCATCATGGTTCCTGCTGCTGGAGGTGGAACAACGCACACCAGTTAACATCTTTGTTTATCTGGTGTGGTGGGATGCTGCATGCATCTTTTGTTGGTATTGTACCGCCATGAGACGAAGACACTTTTATTCTCTCAATAACTGATAAGATATGACCCAAATGTCAAAAATGTCATTCCTTTAAAATTAGATTTAAAGGAAATGAGAACTGCACATGTGATAATCATTTCACTTTGGTAAAATATTGAAGCATTTTTGTTCAGACAGACTTCCATTGATGGTTGAAAGAAATGATCATTTTGTTAAAGGTAATTTGAGGCTTAGTTTTAAAACTCAAATGGCACATGGGGGTGGTTAACTGACTCAGTTCACAGAGCACGAAACCAATCTGCAAATATTTTATCAAAGCGAGATATATATATATATATATATTTTTAAATAGAAATAAATGGAATGAAGCCTCAGCTTAGTACAGTGTATAGCTGTGGTTGAATATTTAGAATCAAAACAGGTCAGATTTAAATAACGTTAGTAACAGATGAGGTGAGTTTATTCACACGAAGGCAGAGCAGCATGCAGAGGAAGAGGGAGTTCCAGCAGGTGGACAGATACCTTTTTGCTCCTCTGCAGGTTAAAAGGTGGAATAAAAGATATTAAAGAGAGAAAAACACAGGAAGTTACTGGGGGTTTAGGGTCAGGTGGGGAAATCAGCAGGTAATTGAAATGCTTCACTAAGAGCACTGGGGCTCTTTATAGTTGGTATCTTGTCTCTCAGAATAGTTCATATGTGCACATGTGTTAATTGGTTGCAATTTAAAATGTGGTAGATCATTTGAGAGCCACTCAGAGGTGATTTTACTGTAAGATACAGATGTTTCACAGACACCAGTTTGAGAAACACTGACCGAGGCAGCTTCAAAAAATGTTGAATCATTCAGCTTTTCAAAGTACTTTATGATGCTGTCGTTTTGCTTCTATGTGCACGTTCACAGTATTTAATAAGTTAAATCAGTTTTAGGTCCGTGTTATCATAACACGCATGTTCCTCTTACCTCCCGTCATTCCTGTTACCATGGTAGCGATCCCCGACGGTGGCGTTCCCCTCAGGCCGTCGACGGTCATCTTTGACTGGCTGGTGAGCCGCTGCTTCAGCTCCGCCTTCTCCGCCTCCAACTGGTCGATGTCGGCCTGCAGGGCGTCCATGGTTTCCTCAAATTCCCTGAGGACAGATAAGCCGTTGTTCTTTAACTTTATATACACAAGGCACATTTCAAAGGTTAAATCCCAGCGGAGCGTTTACGGCAGCCTCACTTTTCCTTCTTCTTGAGCAACGTCTGCGTCTCATCCAGCTTGGTCTGTATTTTCTCCACACGTTCGTCGGCATCCTTGGCTGAGCTGTCCAGCTTCTTCTCCAGAAGACTGAGGCGGACGCTGGCCTCGCTCAGCTCCTCTCCCTGAAAACACACCAGCTCAGGCTTCACATAGGCAGAGTAAAACTAGTGAGTCCTGGTCCAAAACCTTCAATACAAGTGCACAGAATTTCCAGGGCCTGTTTTGCTCCAGCATTTCTAACCCTCATACAGCAGATCAAATTCAATGAAGAGCGTTGTTTCTTCTTCTTCTCACCTTGATCTTGAGGGACTTCTTCAGCTCCTTGATGACAGTCTCTCTGTCCTCCAGCTTCAGGCCCAGTCCCTCTGCGTCTGTGATTTCTGCTCGCAGAGCTGCTGCTCGCAGCTCCACGGGAGGTGGCTTCTGTGAGGTGACAAATCAGAAAGTCAAACTTCCCTGTAAAAACATGGCTGACGGTGATATGTTAGGAGGTAAATGATTGAATAATCAATATATTCATCAACAGAAATCTAATCGAGGTATATTTTAGGAATGAAATGACTTGACCTGGACGTCATCTTACCTTGCTCTGGGGCTTCTCTGAGTCATACTCTCCCTCCTGCATGGCGGTGGCCATCTTGTTCATGGTTGCTATGACGATGCCACAAGACTGGCGCAGGTAGTCGTAGGGGCTGGCGCCCTGGGTGCCATAGATCTGGAATAGAATGGAATAGAATGGGGGGGGCGGGGGGACATTGCTCAGAGGAACATTTGACCTCAAATTACACTTGACAAGAAAAAGTAAGAAAGTAAAATAATAAAAAACAGCAGGGGATAGAGTTCAAGGCCCAAAACGTTTGTGCCCAGTAACGTGAACACTACCTTCGAATAATTTCCTAAATCTATTGAAATTGATTAAAGTAATAAAGGTCATTTGACGATAAACAATAAATCTCGATCAACATTTCACACCTGAAGTGTAAAAGTAATAGGAAATCGTGCATGGGGGAAAATCTTTTTAAAATTGTGAATACACACACACACACACACACACACACACACACACACACACACACACACACACACACACACACACACACACACACACACACACACACACACTCTCTGTAAGTAGACTGTATGCAAACATGGTTATAAGCAGTCATTATACAGTGTTGATTAATATTTTCTTTGCCAGATTAATCCTCAAATAATCTTGTGTCTACAAGCAAAGGTGTGCAGATGCTTTTACAGGTGCATGCGACTTTAAGGTGCACACTAGGGGGCAGTGTTTTATTTACCAAGGAAATCAAAACACAACCCCTCACAATCTTTATGATGTTTTGAAGAGGGGGCAATTTTGTGGCTCCGTGTCTCTACGTGAAAGGGTTTCCATGTATTTCAGCAGGAAGCAGGGTTCAGTGTTTACCTGCTCTCCTGCCTTGAAGGCCACATCCTCCAGTTTGAGGGCGGAGAGTCCCTCCTGCTCGGTGAGCGGAGCGATCATCTGCGCTCCGGCAGCAGCCACCTCCTGCAGCACGGCCACCACCCAGGTCAGGTGCTTCCTGCAGTCTGACAGCGTGTCTGACACCTGGGGAGCAGCAACCAGACATCCATGGTGTTCATACTGGAATGTATGACCGCGATGGCTTTCAAAACACCATCAACCCATTGACGTTATTTTGCTTTCTTTTTCCATAAAATTTTATAAAATGAATGCTTTGGGGATTCATTGAGACAAATAAACCAACCTGTAACCTAGGTGTATATTGTATTTGCATTTGTAACAGACTGTTATTGAAACGTGACTGATAGGGTTTAAATTCTTCCTGTAAAATAAATTATTTTCAGACACCGGACCGAGTTTTATGACAGCGGTAGAAAAGTGCAATTGCACACAAACTGTAGGGGCACCAGATACCACATGTGATATAGCTCTGCTTTAATGAGCCAATTTTTCATAAAAAACATTTCAAAGTGAAACCAGAAATATACACTCACTGAATACTTTATGATGAACACGATACTAATATTGGCAGCCTTGATTCTTCAGCATGGATTCCACAAGATGTTGGAAACATTCCTTTAAGATCCTGCTCCATGTTGACATGGTTGCATCACTCAATTCCTGTAGATTTGTCAGATGCACATTGATGCTGCAAATGTCCAGTTTTATCACATCCCAAAGGTGTTCTGTTGGGTTCTGATCCGGTGACTGGGAAGGAAACTGAACAACATTGAACTCATCGTCATGTTCATGAAGGGAGTTTGAGGCGACTTTAGCTCTGTGACGCGGTGGCATCATCATGGTGGAAGTATCTGTTAGGAGATGGTGAACTGTGGCCATGAAGGGATGCACATGGTCAGCAACAATACTCAATCAGGGTGTGGCATTCAAGCTGTCATTGGTATTAGCCCAAAGTGAAGAAGAAGAAGAAGAAGAATCTTTAATTAAACACATGCACACACACATGCACGTGCTTTGGATGGTGGCCGGTGAAATGGTTCCTCTCCATTTAACCATCCTGGCTTGTCCTTCCTCCGGGGGGGCAGCCAGGAGCAGTGGGCAGCGTTCGTCGACGCCCGGGGACCTGGTACCGAGTGTCCCTCGCTGCTCACACCATGATGGGTGCATGTTTTTGATGGGGGTCCTTACTGACGTTAGGTGGAAGAAACCCCATGTGAGCACGGTGAGAACATGCAAACTCCACACAGAAAGGCTCCTATTTGGGAGATAACCCACCGGAGCACGGTGCCAACAGCGCCCCAGCAAGAATCGAACTCAGGACCTTCTTGCTGTGAGGCAGCAGTGCAATGACCCTACGTCTGTGTGCCTCAGTTGAAATGGAGATTGATCAGACCAGGCTACGTTTTTCCAGTCTTCAACCGTCCAGTTTTGGGAGCCTGAGCCCACTGCAGCCTCAGCTTTGTGTTCTTGGCTGATAGAAGTGGAACCCGACATGGTTCTGCTGTTGTAGTCCATCCGCCACAACCCGCCTGTTGTGCGTCCTGACATGTTGTTCTGCTCACCACAAATGTACAGAGTGATCATCTGAGTGACCATATCCTTTCTGCCAGTCTGGCCATTCCACCTTGACCTCTCTCAACAACGAGGCCTTTCGGTCTGCAGAACTGCATCACTGGATATTTTTTGTTTTTTTCCCCCACCATTCTGAGTAAACAGTAGAGACTGTTGTGCGTGAAAATCCCAGGAGATCAGCAGCTACAGAAATACTCAAACCAGCCCGTCTGGCACCAATCATGCCGCAGTCGTAAACACTTGAGATTACATTTTTCCCCATTGTGATGGTTGATGCGAACATTAACTGAAGCCGATGACCCGTATCTGCATTATTTTATGCATTGTTCTGCTGCCACACGATTGGCTGATTTAGGTAGTTGCTGAATAACTAGATGGACAGATGTTCCTAATAAAGTGCTAGTTGAGTATGAATTAAGCCACATCTTTCCCATTGTGACGATTGACTGTATTTTTCGGCCACGCGAATGGGAAAAAAAATAAAGGAGCAGAACATTAAATGCAATATTTTGACAGTGTTGCCCCATCTCAATGACCATTTCCCATCATAATACAGAAAGAAGGGTCAGCAGCGTTGTCGTGGTTACCGGCGGTCCGAAGTGGAGTGCTGTGGGGATCCCGGGCACATCTGTTCCCGGCATGCGGCGGCGGATCTTCTTGCAGAACTGTCGGATGTCGCTGCAGGACGTCTCCAGGTCTTTGAGCAGTACAGCCAGGTCGGCCTTCTCCTGACCCGCGTGCAGGAAGGCACGCAGACGGCCCACCTCCACCGCCATGCAGTCCAGTGCACTCTGGGTAAACTGCAGGAGGAACCAGGGGAAACTAGAGTCTGACATCACTTAAAAATCTTTTAAATCACTCATTATGTTATTTGTATTGTAAACCTGCACTAGATAATGCTTTGGCCGTAAATGGCACCTGTACGTGTTCCAATTAGTTACAAAATTGCATATTTCACCAGAATTTATAAGCTACCACACCATCTAATGACAATTAAATTCATTGTCATTAGTTGGTGTGGTCTGGTAGTGCATAATAATAGTACATAATTGCAGTCAAATTTGTGCTGCTTATTCTTCCAAATCATTCCATCTGACCCTAATTTCATGTGTATTTGTCTTGTATTTCATGCAAAGCCACACTTACTACTGTGAATGAAATGAGCTGTGTTTGTTGTATGTTTTGACACTCAGCCGAGGCTGTGTGAGCAGCGCGTGTCCTACCCTGATGTGGTCGGCCAGCTGCATCGTGCAGTCCTCGCTCTGATCCATCAGATGGATGCTGTACAGGTGCTGGAGAGGGACAGATTAAAATTCCATGTAAAAGAGCGACCAAACATTGATGTCTATAAGTGTAATAAAGTGCATATATACACCGATCAGCCAAAACATTAAAACCACTGACCATGGTCCCAGGTGGACCCTGACCCCGCCCATCCACATGATGTAGAAAATGCGATTCATCAGACCACACCACATTCTTCCACTGCTATAATGTTTTAATGTTGTGGCTGATCGGGGTGTGTGTGTCTGTGTGTGTAAGACTATATGCATATTCATGCTATAGGAACATGTGCACGCGGTGTCACCTGGTAGTACTTGATGGCCTTGGTGAGGAGCTCCACGTTCACCGTCTCGTCCAGCTGGTCTTTGTGCAGGAGGTCGATCAGGAAGTCCAGCGAGCGCTCGTGCACGCTCATCTCCGGGTACAGAGAGCCGACCTTCTTATACACCTCCACACTGCACTGAGCCAGGGCCCTGAGGCACGTGCACACACACGGAGCCAGTTTAATGTTGTGTACTCCAAGAAACACTTTTAGAGTGATTCGTCAACGTGTCAAAACGTTTGCGAGTAGGGATTTACACATGAGCACGCCGCTGTCTGATAAAGTGTGTGTTGCGCAGGAGCAGCGACGTACTGTTCATATTTGTGCAGCATGGCCTGCAGCAGACTGAGGGAGTAAACCAAACCCCCGGCAAAGCTCAGCTGTTCGCCCAGCGCCCCCTTCAGCCCTGTGCGTTCCACGCAGCTCTCGTTCAGATCAAACTTCTCCTGCGCCTGCTTGCTGATCAGCTCCGCCTGGGATACAACCAGCGGGTTATGGTCATGTATAGAGATTTATGAACAGTGAATAGCAATATCAGCAATTGGTTTTAATATCAACAATAAATGTGACAATTCTGAATGAGTTTATTTACCATCCACAAGAAATCCATAAGATTATTTTGCTAAAAATAATTACATATTTGGCTGGCACTTCTTAAGAAACCGAAATTCAATGTATTTGCTCCATGCATATGCGCCTCTACATGTGGTTGCCATTGTTGGGTGGTGGGGTCTGCCACCCTAATCAGGCACGCGCAAGGCAGCCGTGGTGAATTTGATAAGACATAGTAGTTGTTGTTATCAGTAAAATATCAATATGGTTGAACAGTACCTTCAGATGGAAAATAAATGAATAGATCAGAAGAAACTGGAGAAAATAATTTGACCTGGAGCCAAGATAGATGCATTTATCTATCATCTGTCAGGTCCGTCTGAATGGGACCGGCTCTCAGACTGAGGGTTCTTCTCATCTACCTTGCAGATGAGCCTGGGGATCAGCAGCAGCACCAGGATGCAGTCGTGGTCTCCGCCATGACGCAGGAAGGACTCGGGCATGAAGGAGGTCAGCAGGGACACCTGCCTGTTGGCTTGGCCCACCTCCATCTTCCTCAGCTCCATCTCGATGGCCTGTACAGGGAGGAGGAAACAGGAAGGGCTTTAAATACATACAGTCCCCTCCGCGATATCTGGCAACCCCCTATGGGGATCTGGCACCCCAGTTTGGGAATCGTTCTATAACATACTGAGTACTTGCCTTTTACATACAAACAGAAACTAGGTTTGCAGAAAGTTGACACAAGCTAAAAAGACATGACACCTCCAGGAAGTGGATCCCAGGGAGCAGCTGGGACAGACGCTGACCTTGGCGTACGCCTTCGTCTCCGCAAACTTGATCTTGAAGTCGAACATCTCGGCCGGCTGCTGCTGCAGCTCAGCGGAGGCTTCCTGCTGGCTCGTCAGCTCCCTGTTCACCTCCTGATGGCGACACAACAGCAGCCAAACCATCAAGTACCAGAAATCCAGGCATACATTTTTTTGTGTAAAGTAGTAGCTCAGAAGAACGGGTTATCTAGTAATTCAAAGGTTGTCAGTTCAATCCCCGCCTCCTGCTAGCACACTGAAGTTTCCTTGAGCAAGACAATTAAACCCCTAACTGAAGCTCATGGCTGCATCCATCGGTCTATGAATGCAAGTCGCTTTGGACAAAAGCGCCTGCTAGATTATGTCGTACATAATGAGTAACAAGAGCTGGAAAATCCTGGTTCAGAAAGTAGGATACCACTCCTGGATTCTAAGTCTGTTTAGGAAGTGGTATTGAACTTTTTAAAGACAAACAGTTGCTGCAGGTACTAATAATCTCAGAGGGAAAAGGAAAACAATAATAGCAGTAGTTGTAGTAGAAGTAAGATACTGGTATTGTAGTAGAAGGAAGAAATTAGACTAAGGTTGGGCGATCGTTTCTATTTTCATATCATCAAATCATGGCTCATTGAGACCGCCAAGATGCAATCTCATCACCAGGGGGCAGCGCGAATGGGGGTGGGGGTGGGGTGGGGGTGCTCAGCACTTGTTATTGATTTTGTCCTGTCAACTGCCATTCAACAGCAGCTCCTAGAGGGCACCCGAGGCGGGGAGAGAGGGAGAGGTAGAACCATGATTTAGTGTGATCATCCACTGACAAGACATCCACCCAGAGCAGCGGGGCCCCGGGGAGGGACAGGAGCCCTGCTTCCTGCGGAGGCTCTGTTTAGCATTTATTGTTTTATTGTTATTGATGTTAAAATTTAATTTGGATTCAACATTTTAAAAATCATCTTAAGCGTGGCTCAGCATCTGACGGAGATTTGAAATAATCAAACCTTTAAGCTTTATGCGAGCAAAAAAGTTTAAGTTACGTGAATAAACATTTATACAAGACTGAACATGTGAAACATTTAAACATTAAACAAACTGCGCTTGGTGCAACAATATTACCGCACCACGTTCTGATTAACATTATTATCTTTCATATCGCAGTCCAAATCATATCCATCACGTGAACTACTCTTATGGAGCGCAGAGTAAATTAAAGACTTTAAATTGGCCCGTCACTCATGCTGGTTAACGTGGCTCAGCTGGTGGACATGCCGCTCCACCAGAAACATCTCTGAACACACAGTAGGGTGCAGATTCTGGAGATAACTTTTTATAACATCTTAGTTCTGATAGTAAGGTCGTTAAAAATTATCAAAAATATCAGCGGAGGAAAAGCAATCGCCAATGACCCCTTCCATCATCGATAGAAATTGAATGCAAAACATGTCAATGTGTAAATAATATCGCCCTGAGATTCTGTGACTACCGTGAAAAGCAGTAGGGAAGCCACGTCTTCATATGGATTTGAGTAAAGTAATCCTCAAAGCTTCATCTGCTCTGGATGAGTCGGGGAGTGTAGGGAAGGGTTAGTTCAGTACTGCATCATCAACTTCTCCACATTGAATTTATCAAATATCAGCTTGGATTTGAGTGCTGTGACATGTAATATTATCATATATTAAGTACACCGCGGACTATTCTAAGCGTTTAAGAGCGCAAGAGTTGGTTAATTTCCATCATTCCTCATACCCTGTGAAGGTAAGATTAATATGAAATTTACTGAAAAAAAAAAAAAAAATCAATAAACATATTGTGAATCTCTTTAAATCTTCGTAACTAATAGGCCTGTATCATCTGCACAGTGCCGCCCATGTGGCAGTTCCAGACCTGCAGGTGAGCGGTGAGCTCGCGGTACTTCTTGATGGTCTGCTGGTAGTCGGCCACCGTCTCCTGAGCCGCCTCCACCCGTTTCTCGGCCTCTCGAACCCGCGCTGCGCCCAAATCCAGCATCTCCCGCAGCTCCAGCTCCGTCTCCCTGCCGTTCTCCTGGAGCTCGTCGTTCATCTCGTTGATGGCTTCCTATCAGGCGGAGACCGTCAACGGTAATAACACCATATTTTAGGTTGAATACCTCAACATCGGAATGTATTTTTATTGGGCACCTGTAAGATATTTTGAATGTGCATGAAGCTTTATTTGTTTGTATCCACAGAATCATAACTTTGTAATCTGTTACACCAACATCTAGCACCGCTGGTAACATACAACTTTGAGTCAGTTTTAAGAGCTTTGATTAACAATATTTCCAGGGCAGTTTATGGCAGTGATTTTTTTGATTAAGTGTTATTCTACCAGCCTGCCAAAAGAAGGATCTTCTAATCGGTCATTGGTACCAGGGAAGATCAATCAATAACGGAAAAGTGCTTGAAACCAATTTGAATAATAACTTATAGCTGACAATGGCCGCCAGAGGGCAATACAGAGAAGAATCTTTAATTGTCACGTAACACACCACACTACAACACACACACACACACACACACGCACACGCTTTGGGTGGTGGCCGGTGAAATGCTTCCTCTGCATTTAACCCATCCTGGCTTGCAGCCAGGAGCAGTGGGCAGCGTTCGTCGACGCCTGGGGACCTGGCGCCGAGTGTCCATCGCTGCTCACACCATGATGTGTGGATACATACACACACGTCGCCTTGCTCCACGTCAATGATGACAACAAACCTCTCCAATCTCAATCAGCTGAAAACAGCTTTAACAGTGCAATAATCATAATGTACAGATAAATATACATATTTATTTGTAACAGGTGGATTGTATTCTAAACATAACAAAAGAAAATGTGTGTTGTGTGCATACAAAAACCATAAATATACACAAAAGTGGATGAAAAAGTTAAATAATGAACTCCAAAATAATCACACTGTACAATAACGTCGACGCCTCAGTCAGTCCGCTACTCACCAGGTCGCTGACCGTCTCCCGCAGCTCCCGGACCTTCTCCTCCAGGTCCAGGTTCCTCTCCGTCAGAGTTTCCACCATCTCCTCCGCCCCCAGGGCCACATCCACCTGACAATGCATCGTCTCCATCATGAACTCCATTGTGTCGTGTGAGCTGTATTTGACCTTTTGACTTCTAAGGAAATGTCCTGTTGTTCTCAAAGCGAAGGGGTATTGAAGGGCTACAGGCTGCTCCCGGGGGCCCCCTGTACCCACCACGACAGTGAATACAAAGGCTGTGGACAGCTCACCTGTTCTTTGAGCTCATCGATGGTCTTCTCCGCCATCTTCACCTCCTCCTGCAGCTTCTCTCTCTGGCTCCTCAGCGTGTCCAGCTCCACGTTCTTCTTCTCCATCTGCTTCTGCAACTTCAGGTGCTCCTGCTTCTCCGACGCAGACAGGTCTCGCATCCTGGCAGGCGCAACACACACGTTTAAAGGGTTTAATATTCAAGCCGATAAATCCTTATATTACTACGGAGTCCACCAGGTGTCACAGATGTGCTATTTTTTTTATAATTACCTCAAATGATTAATCGGTACCCTTAAATGCTTTCAAATTCCCCACGTTTAATGAATGCTTTCCATTTCTCTCTTACGTTGGCAACCTTTTAGCACCCAGGCCGTTCACGTTCCTAGAATGGCCCTCGACCGCTTTCTGCAGAAACTACATTTCCAGCCAATAAGAATCTACATTTTTGGGCATCACTTTTTTGAGGAAACAAATGAGAAATGAATGAAAGGGGATTTCAAGGGGGTGATTTATAATTTGAGGGAACAGATTACAATTGACAGAATAAATAGGTGTATTTTGTTTTTTCCTCCTCCGATTCACCCTCATGGGGGTCAGGCACCTAAGGGTGGGAGGCCCCCTTGGACATCCAGACGGCTGACAGTGCAACTGCACCGTGTTGTATCAAAATCAAGAGATAATCTGCGTTCCTCTCAGATCTCCATCATGAATTAAGCGCAGACAGAATTGAGCGGAACAGAGAATCCGTAACAAACCCACCTGACCAGCGCTTCCTTCAGGCGGCCATTTTGTTCCTCCAACTGCTTCACGTGGTAACTTGAGGCCGCTCCGTCTGAGCCTGAGAGGAGGAGAGAAACAAATCAGCTGCTTCCCGTGGATAGTAGTACACAGTTACTTTTAGATTGGGCCTCTTTTAGATTGATATTGGGATTAAGACTAATAATGATTTCATTTGAAATATAAAAATATTGCACTTTCTTTTTCTGATAGAGTTCCATAGAGGAGCTCATCAGTACCCTTCTCCTCGATCTCATGCTTGAGGATCTCCAGGTCCATAGTGAGCTCCTCCGCCCGCTCCTTCAGGGAGTCGACCTCCTGCTGCAGAGACTCCGCTCGCTCCTCCGCCATCTCCTTGTCCAGCGTGGCCATCTCGATGGCGTCTGCCGTGTCCGCCATCTCCTCCATGTAGTGCTCCTTGGCCTCCAGCGCCTCCTTGGCCTCCTACAGATTCACGACTGTTTTCTTGAGTCTGTTCTACTGATTGTTCTTATTAGAGGTGTGTGAAACCTAGGATTTATGTGGACATTTAAGATTCCACTTCTCACTAAACTAGCCATACACTGACATATCATGGACAGTATTGGCTGAGATCGATTGTATATGTGTACTAAAATTATATTTATACATCTACCAATCACCCACCCATCCACCATAAATATATTCATTCAATCTGATTCCATCCATCATCCCTAGCTCCATCCATTCATCCAACTCTTATTCAACTGTCCAGCATCGATCTTTCCCTCCAACTATCTACCCATCCTTCCTCCATCTATCCATCCACCTTGTGCATCCACCCATCAACCCTGCCTCCCTCATTTTAGCAATCCATGGCCTCTTCCATCTAAACATCCCTCCCTCCATCTACCTACTGCATCCATTTCTTGGTCCCCACCTTCTTGGCCTCCTTTAGCTGCCTCTGCAGCTCGGCCTGCTGCTCCTGCATCTTGCTCTTCCACTCCTGCAGCTGCTCCAGCTGGATCTTGTGCTTCTCCAGCTCCTTCAGCTTGGCCTTGTCCTCCATGCGCTTCAGCCGCAGCGTCTCCAGCTTTTCCTCCAGGTCCTTCACCTGCGCCCGCAGGGACTCCTCTTCCTGGAGGACGGAGGAATGTAGAGGGGTAGATGGGAGAATACAGTGGTGGAGAAAAAGGAGGGATGGAAAGGAGTGGAGACACATAGGAGGGGGTGGAGGAGGAAGATGGAGTGGTAGAGAAAAAGGAGGGATGGGAGGAGTGAAAGGATGGGAGAATGGAGTGCTTGATACAAATTATCTTGATGAAAAGATTCTGATGCCAATCACTTGGGCTGACTCCAAATGAGTCAAAAATAAGGTTTAGGGTAAAAAAAGAAAAAAGACAACAGTATCTTCTCTTTGGTGTGGTAAAACGCTGAGGTGCTGAGGTGTGAAGTGCATAGAACACACATAGGCAAACAAACAGCGTGTCCAACCACACCCTGTCCAGGTTCCTCAGCAGAAGATCTTCAATGAATCATCCGTTCAACAAGTGGATTTGGTGAAACGCTTCATATTAGATGGACCAAACTCCAGCGCACACACATCTACCATCCCACTAATAAACACTCCTTATCACACCTCCCAGTGTTAGAATGCTAAGTGCCAAAAAACAACACTTCAAACTCAAGCGCAACCACATCACTGCACCTGTGTTTCCATGGTGACACCCTCCTGATTAAAAAAACATGAGTTAAAGTGATCAGAGCAGATGATAAATCTAACACCAGCTGACAACTAACTTTTACACCAAATATATTTGACTATACTTTGTCAGTACGACTGGGCAACAGGGAGAAATCTACGATAAAAACAATAAAACTAACGCCCCAATTTGATTCTGCGTAAATGTTTAAAATGCCATGTTCCAGAATCCATCCAGGACTGATCACATTGAACCACTCTACTATACAGTATATTGTTAGGTAAAGTATGATATTTCAGATAGTATAAGAATGAAGATCCAACTTTATTGATCTCCAGGGGGAAAATTCCTCTTCATTTAGTCGGAAGATCTGAACTGGGAGTTCCCATTTTCCAACTAAAATTTGGGGTTTGTTTATGAGCAAACCTCTGGATTCTTCATCCATCTCTACCACATCTATGCCTATGCACCAACTGTCTAGGTTTTACTTTGATGTATTTATAATTATAATAAATACAAAATTTGATATTAGGGAGCATGACCGTGATGGGGTGCTGACCTTGGTGGGGACTGGCACTGGGGGAGCTCCAGGGGAGTGGAGCGTGGGGATGACCGGGGCAGCCAGGGGTGTCTGGGCCGGGGTGCTGGGCTCACTGCTGCTCATCTCTCCGGCCGAGGCCGAGGCCGACCCGGAGGGACCCCCTTTGGTACCGCCCGCACCTGCAGGTCGGCTGGGCTGAACGTGAAGAGAATAAGCAGCGGCGGTTACATAGGTGCGTGGCAGGACTTTTACTTTCGAAATGGAAATGAACGCGTCGGAACTGTAGAAACGGTGTTGGTGTGGAGTGATAACAACGACAGAAACTGATGACCTTTTGAACTGAACTGATGGGGTCAGCATTTAATGACAGCGCACACAAACACAAACCCATAATACTCTTGTATGACATGAAAAAAGGAAATCTGAAAATATGAAGCCCTAGCAACAGCCATAAAACATGACTGGGCTCACCTTGGGCCTTCTGGCTGTGGTCTGAGGAGGAGGAGGAAGGTGGGATTGGAGAAGAAGAAAACAGGAGAACAGGTGAGGTGAGGCAGAAGGGCGGGAGGAGGGAAGGGAGAGAGAAACAGCCAGGGTTAGTTAATTAAGGCAAAATACTTTGCAGAGGAAACGGCAGCAGACGGGACAAGATGAGTGGATGAGATGAACAGACCTGGCTGGTTCCTAACTAGCAGGTACCAGAACCAACCAACCAAGCAACTGTCCAGTCCCTGTCCCTAGTCAACAAGACATCCCCCAACTTGTTCCTTCTCCCTTTTAAGCAGACAAAGCTCCACCTGGGATGCAGGGCAGCAGGATACATATATGGATATTATATAAGGAATAATGTGCAGCCATGTAACTATGTCCACAGCAAATAGAAATAGTCCACAGCATCAAACCAGTAAACTAGTCATACAATAATGAACCTATTTCCTGTTATTAATGTTTAAATGTGTTTTAATGTGTACATTTATATTTACATCAATCCTGAACTCATCATGAGTCATGCTGAATGGGACAATGGTGATTTTGGGCTTGAGAGACAAAATACATAGTTCCAGAAACGTTCATATTATAGCTTTTGTCGTTCATTCATATTGGGCTGTACATTATGGGATATATAGTACAGATCATGTAACACCCTCCTATGGCTCCTCTCCCCATCTCTCGGGCCCTTTGGACCGTGGTCACATGACCGTGCCTCAGGGCCTGGTACCGTCACTGCGAGCTCAATGGCTGCGTTGTGTCTCAGCGGACGCAGAGGACTCGGTCCAGAGGAGCCCAGTTCTGCTGTGCCACACACAGGCGACCAAGACGACCAGGCGGCCTCTTCCCGTCCCGCTTCGACATTGGAAGGTTCACGGCTGGCTCCACCCAACTCGGATCAGCGGTCACAGAAACTCAGAGAGGTCTCATCACGGCCCAATTATTCTAAATTATCCTATCACGGCCGGATGACTCAAATGACCATGTTTTTTTTCTATGTAGGCAACGACCTGATTAGAATGTTTTGCACAGTTAAAAACAATCCATCTAACCCTGTTTGACCTCTAAAATGTAAGAGATCTCACAGTCTGCTGCTCTGGCATTGACTGGATTTGCCTTCAAAAACCCAAAAAGACCCAAAAAACAGAAACAAACCCAGACAACTAAACAATACAAACACACACACACACACACACACACACACACACACACACACACACACACACACACACACACACACACACACACACACACACACACACACACACACACACAGCTCGTTAGCATCCTGATTGGATTAGTGCCGGAGCATCCAGCGGAGATCAACCCCAGATAACAACTGCACTAAATGGGATCCGACGTCTTAGCACCCTACTGTGTACACAACAACATCCACTGACAGCACTCTGGCTTTGCAGGTACATCTGCACTGAAGCGGGAAATAAGAGAAGTAAAACTAAATCGAAAATAGTTTTGTCTGAAAGGTGGGCTGCGTCAGGTCTATGACGAACTAACGGCTCCAAAGCAGAGTTCAACATGAGGCAGATGTTTTTAAATGACATTAAAAGCTCAACACAAAGGCATGTACTCAATTTAAAATCCACTGAAATCTAAAAAAGAAAATTGAAAAGAACTGTACGCTGATAAGTAAGCATGAACAGCTTCCATAAAGAGGCAGTATGGCTTCCAACACCGAGGCTCAAATTAAAAGTAGCAGACAGCAGAACAACCCAGACGGTGGAGCTAAATCATTTCAGAATTAAGAGAAAAATGCCCAAAGTACGCAAAGGAAAAAACTAAAATAAAAAATAAATAAATAAATAAATAAAAGCATGAATTAATACTATTTCTCGGGGTGAACGTATAACAGCAGCTCTGCCAAAAACAAATGGATGACATCGAAAAGCAAGAAGTTCAACAGTGATCTGTACCTTCCGAAGAGCTGGAGTCTGCCTCATCATATTTGCAGGAGAAGAAGACACACACACGCACACACACACACAGACACACAGACACACAGACACACACCGAGGTGATAAAACAGACGTTCAGTTCGTTGGCCTGTCTGTCAGACAAGACAGACAGACAGGCGGAGAGAGAGACAGACTAACACATTGACCCGGCATACAGTCAAGCAGGCAGAAGAACAGACAGACAGACAGACAGACAGACAGACAGACAGAGACAGACTCTGGCAGCTTGATTCAGCCTAGAAGCTGCAGCAGTGGTGCAAATGGCTGCCTCCCTTGTTCGCCCTACAGTTGTCCGGTGCTAGCACCGTCCTCCGCCCCTCGCTCATAGCGCTCCTCCGTCAGGCTGAGGTGGCCGGGCGTTGCTCTCCGTCCGCCTACAATCAGCAGCCGAGCATCTCTCCGCCTCCGACGAGCCTCTCTGTACGGAGAGATGCCTCCCCGCCTTTCCTCTGCTCTGCTCGCTCCCCCCGTCTGCATCAACCCCGCCCCCTCTCTCTCTCTGGGCTTATTGTGATTTGTCAGCTGGGCCAATGCTCTGCTCCCACATTACATCACTGCAGCCCTCCCTCCACATCCTCCCTCCCCCTCCACCGTCCTCTAACCTCGACAACACGCCGACCCACCCAGTCATCCCTCCACCGCAGACATAAAGGCAGGGGACAGGGTGAGAGAGAGATTGAAAGAGGGGGAAAATGAGAAAGGGGGCTTCATTTGAGCAGAGGAGGGAGGGGCGGGGGTGGGGGGGTCTCGACTGTGATGCAAGCCTCCCCTGTCTCCTAGCAACACTCATTAATTCCTCATTTGCCAAAACAATGGGGATACTACTATAGCTGTGTGTGCATGTTCTTATGTGGATGAAATTATCTCTAAAAGCACAATTCTGTATGATACTGATGTTGTTTTATGAGTTGGAATGAGGCACAATCAGGCCACATTTTAGATTAAAAAGTGGCCTAAAGATAAAAAAGTTGGGCATGTGATGAGCACAATGGCCTTGAAGTGATTAATAGGTTAACTCACCACTAAGGTGCCACAACACACTATACTTAGCAGTGAGCGCCTAAAAGCCTAAAATACTTGGTGATACCGTGGGAATGAATATGGATAGAACTAATTTATTGTGAGTACAATGAAGTTTAAAGGGTGATCATCTATCCATGGTAAAATATAGAGACATCTCACATCGAGTGATAAGGAAGGAAGGGAATCTTCACAAACATAAATATAATAATAGATAAAGCTGCAGGCAGCAATACACAGGGTCCAGTTTAGTTGTGTTAGGTTTGATTTCCAGGTTTGGAGGTTCCTGAGGAAAACCTGTCGTGATAGAGGGTCGCTCCGAGTCCACCGTGTCCACGTCGAGGTCAGGCGGAGGGAGGCTGTTTTGAACGTAGATGTAATGTTTTGGAAATAACGCAAATTACCGTATTTCTGAAATGTCCCTTTCCTCCATCAAACCATGATGCATTTTAAAATAAGGCTACTAGTAAGTCTCATTAAGGAATGAAAGTCATGATGCATGCAAAAATTGCAATTTATTATTATTATTACCATATTAGTAATACCCTGTTTTTATTACCAGCTTCTTGCTAACATTGTTTTCCTGCTGTCACATGGACTTTCTCGCACATAGAGTGCTAGAATAGGTTACACTGCATTCACATGGATTACGGTAATGGCAAACCAGAAGTTACGAGAGAAAGAGACTCTACTAACGACACCGTACTGCGCCCACCCTGAAAAATGCCAAGAAGATTCATAATAATAATAATAAAAAATCTGAGCAATACAATAACTGCTTCTCGCTAAATCTCATCAAATTGAACATGGTGACGTTAACATGTTATGATGCCATATCAAAACTCTAGTTTTCACCCCAAAAAAGACCTTAAGAAAGAAAATATGTCAGAATTTTACAAGAAAACACCCCCCAGAGATTTCCAAATAAGCCTTAATTAATTTGATGGGACGGATGGGATGGACCCCTAAATATAGCTGCATGCAGCAATACATGGGGTGCATTTTAGTTGTGTTCGGTACGTATTACAGTTTTCCGGCTTCTCTGAAGTGCAGCATGAGTTACAATTTTCCAAGTTTACATTGAACACCGCATAGTTTTTTTCACTTGTTTCATAACTTTTTTCAAGGTTTTCTGTGATTTGTTTGGTCTTTTCTTCAACACGAGTGTGACAGACCTCTAAGGATGGATGTTCTCTCCACTCCGTTTTTACTGACTGGTGATGCGACTTGGTTGGGTCGCACAGAGGAAAACCTGTCATGTCCAATGCGAGGACAGGGCACAGGGACGCTATTTTTATTTTTTTTTACGTAGATTTAATGTTTTAGAAATAATTTGCATATAAATAAAGACATGTTTGGTTTAAATTGAGATTCCTATTTTTCACGTGTTTTTTCATCACCGTGCACTTAGGTCAGTGAATATTGCGCTTGTGCTGTTTAGTTTAACAACTACGATTGTTCCTGGATCACAGAGTGTGGACACATAGGAAAGGGACGGTTCCTCCAAAGGTTCTAAGGACTTTCTGCGGTGCGACGACACCTTCTGTGTAAAATGCAGCATGAGTTACAGTGTTCCGAGTTTCCTATAAACGCAGCATTGGCTTAAGTTGTCTGTCTACGTGTGGCAAACACTATGTAGTCCACAGGGTGCAAGTGGCCTGATGTGAATGATCTCCAAGAGACGAAGCTTGGACTTATATAACTTCTGATGATGATGATGATGTCACAAAGCACCCCACTCCTCAAACAGTCAAATTGCACCAATATTCTTCTACTTCCTGGAAAATTACAACAGTTTTTCACTCATTTCTGCTCCAAATGTAGATCGATATTTATCCAACTCGAAGGACAAGACGTCTGAAACGTCACGGATCTATCGAACCTCAACCATGTCAGTGCGTATTGTGGTTTTCGTGTTGTGAGGCTAGACCCCTACTAACACAATAAAAGCTATTCTGAACTTGTATAATTTTCCACTTACTGTGGGGTGGGAGTGGTGTGATTTAAGCAGCCACACCTGTCTTGGGTCTAGTTAATTGGGCCCAGGATCAGGGGTGGCTGTGCACCTGTAACTCATTAGAGCAATTGAGCATGGGTTAAATCACCCATCCCAACACACACATGGGAGGGGCGCTCTGGTCATGACACCATTCCATATGCTCCTGCATATTGCATCTTGGCAATAAACTGGTTCATCCTCGACGATCCTTACCTGTGTCGGGAGGCCCGGGAGAAGCCACTTGGATGGCATGTGACAGGGGAACTGCCACACTTACGTTGAAGTAAAAGTGTTAATTTGGCACACAGTGGGTGAGTTTCATGTGCAATGGGTCCAGCAACACGTTTAGCGCCTGAAAAGCCACCAGTCACCATAAAAACCACCAGAGCAGAACGATGACAAGGGAAATAAAACGTGTTTGTACGGATCCATTACAAAGCAGCTCTGGGAAATGTGGCCTTGAAATATTTATCAGCTTCTGTATGCTGCTCTCGCTCCCTCCACAGCCCTACCTCTCTCGCGCTATCTCTCTACAGCTCTTTTCTGGCTCTCCATCACACTCTTTAAGTGCCTCCAAGAGAGCAGGGCGAGGCACAATGGAGGAAGAAGAAGGAAGGGAGCGAGCGAGAGGGAGAGAGAATGAGCGAGAGATTACATTTCATGGCCGTCACCAAATGACATCTCAGCAGTGGAACGCACCAGAGATATTCCAAACAACAATGTCCAAGAAGCATCGGGTTTTTGTGAAAAAAAAAAAAGGAAAGAACAGGGTTCTTCTCCATCTGCCCTGTTCAGGAAGTTATCATTCCACACTGGATATGAATATTTAGGCGACAGCTCCCACATCAACATAGTGACAATTGAATAAAGTCCAGGAAGTGTAATCCATCTCCCCTGACCGTTTGCGAACCGCCAGGATTTACTAAGCAACACACTGAGTACAAGGAACATTAAACTGTATTCCCAGAAAGTCTGACTTCCCCAATGGAACCTTAAGTAACTTCCAACTGGAACGAGCATGTTTTGAACGGGCACTGCACTACAGTAGTACATTTGATGTCATTAGAGAAATGTCCTTGTTCTCTGCAGGAGTAAAGCACTGTTTAGGATCCTGCTGTATATTTAGAATGCAGGCAGGTGAATAGTTCAGTAAACGTCCAATAGAGCTGTCACAATTATTACGTTGCCTGATTATTTGAGCAAATCCCGTGTAAACAGTCTATGTACATTCATTTTTTCTATTAAAGTGGCATAAAATAAACACACACAACCAAAATTATTTGGTCTTTCCTTCCTTCATAACATGCTGAGCAGCTTCTAGCAACATTTCGATGAGTCCTTCTCTGAATAATCGAATCTGTGTCTGAACATCAAGCTCTACGTGTGGGTAATGCGGCACCACACGCGGCCTCCTATCGGCCGCGAGAAATACCCGTCAGCTTGGACCTGAGCGCCTAAAAACAAGTTTGAACAAGGGCTCCTACTGCTTGAGGGAAGAGGCGAGTCGTGCCAGGCGGGCGGGGCACTGAGCTGAGAGCAGCCAAACTGGCAGGAAATCCATACGCAGCGTGGGGGGGTGGGGGGGTCTAACTCGTCCAGATCAGTGAGTTCAGCCCAACCGGGATCTGAATGTGACATTTAGGAGACCGGCAAAACCCAGGGGATCCTTGACTGTGACTCAGCCTTGACGTGGAGCGAGCGTGGACTCCGCCGTCAAACCCCGAAGCGGCTGCACGTGGTGTGCACACATGCCGGAGGACGCGAATCCTGCAAGACGCCAAACGCACCCTGTGCCGGCTCTGAGCCAATGAGGAGACGGGAGCATGGAGAGGTAGCCAGGAAACAGGGAACAGGGAACGGGCACAATGGGAACACGCACAAAATATCACACATTCTGCTGGGGGTCATGACGTATGATGGAGGTTTGAGGATGAGCGGCGAGGTATCGCGGGCGAACGGGTTCGGGCCCTGTTGCCATGCAGCAGGTTAGAGCCATTCAGAGCCACGGTTACGACGGTTACCACGGTCATCATAACATTACCACTGTACCGGGGCAAGAGAAACATGCAGCACCTTTTTGGGCTTCACTCCTCGCTGCGCGATCCGAGACAGGAAGGAGGGAAGAAATGGAGGGAGGGAGGGAGGAAGGGTGCGGAGGTGAAGGTTAGAGGTCAAGGTCACAGGGTCATCAGTGTCATGCTGAGGGATGATGGGAATTAAAGTGTTTTTCTTGGGTGGAAGGGTGATCTGTGTCAAGGCTCCACATGGTATTGCATCTCCCCCTTGCTCTGTCCCGCTATCCACACTTACTGCAGGACCCTTTAACAGATGCAAGGGGGCGATCCTGCTACTTAAAGAACCAAGTTCCAGTGATTGAAAAATAAGGTTCACCAACATCACACATTTGTGTATGAAATCAAACACAGCTATAGAGCCTCAAACAAGCAATTAAAAAGACAACATACATTTTGCCACTAGTCTCTAAACCTCCTTTGGGGCTCTGTGTCTTGTTGTGTCTTCGACCCGTCCTTCTTTCTTTCTTTCCTTCCTTCTTTCAGAGTTCCACCACAGACTGTGTTGGTTTTGGGGCAGGGTCTATTTAAATTCAACCCTGGTTTTCAGGTCAGCTCTCTTCCTCCCCAAAGCATTGACGGTTTGATTAAGTATTTGTCGTATGCCTGCAATTAAAACGTCTTTTCTTTTGCACTTGAAACCTGTGCCGGCGTCCCTTATTATGCTGAGGTTTTTGCAAAATGCATGCACAAAATATTATTCAGAAAGGGACAGAAGGACTGAAAATGGAACTTGATTAAAGTTGTTTGTTCTCTTGAGGTCTTGGCTGCCGAGTACAAATGTACTTATCGTTATATCGTCAAGGCTGTGCGAAGGCAATTCAGTCTGTGGAAGGTTAAAGTCAAGGTGACTAGAGGGTTTTCTGCCACGATGGCAGGAGGAGGAAGAGAAGGAGGAAGAGGAGGAGGAGCAGGTTTCAGATGAACCAGAGGAGGCACCAGACTCACAGAAACCCACACGGCCACAATGACTCAGCATCCGTCTTTGGTTCTGTTTCACTTATTCTCAAATCCTTTTCATTTGTTTGCTTTTTAGTTTTGTTTTTCATTACTGGTGAAATTTAGGACAAAAATAATATATTGTTTTTATCTTAAGTTGCCAGTACATGTCTCAGACTGTACCTTATCTTCCTAGTGCGTAGGGCGTAGGAAGTGGGTGGAGGGGTCTACACAATCCACTCTTTTCTATTGGTTACCAATGGCGTCAGAATTTAACCACATTTAATTTTGGAATTTAATTCTGTACATTACCACCAGCTGAATGTTCACGATGACAATTTTTAAATAAATTATACAACTGATATAGATTTTTTGTCGATCTTTTTCATGTGCTGGCCTAGTATGGTTGAGTTATATGCGTATGATTTTAAGAAACTGTTTCTAAAATTGTGCGTTTACAAAGATACCAATCACGTACTACATGCTTGATAAGAGCTTTTACTTTAACTCTCAGCACTGCTTGTTGCAAATATTTTCCAAAGCATAATTATTAAATCATTTAGATCGGCGCCAAATGGTCTGTATTTATCAAGCCTTAAAGAGAATTAAATGAAATTAAAGATCTGTCCATGTGCTGCACTCTGATGGCTGATCAGATGACACAGGTCTCCTTTTATAATCATTAGTGTTTTGATAAACTGATAACTTTCATCAGGGGCAGTCTGGCTTGAACCATGCCTGTGTAAACAGTACCCTCTGCTGGCAAAAGAAAATACTGATGCAAAATAAAATTGTACTTTTAGTTTAAAACTGCGCTTGGTAAAGAAAGCACAGAGAATACTGATAAGTGGGGCAACCGGTTTAGTAAACTAGTTAAGTGCACATACTACCATATTGAACTATAACCAGCAGCACCCATACAAGCTAATGGATCTGGTTCAGTCACAGTCCAAGCATCAGGGCAAAGAAAAGTCTCCAGTGTATTATCATTTGCACTGTGTATGGGACAGCGTAGAGAAAAATGTGCATGTCTGTATTTTTCTGGGTTTTCCTGTGCCCATGCACTGGATGTTTGTGTGTGTGTGTACACCAATAAAACATGATCTCACTCACCATCTTGGCGGATTTGGGCGTCTCCAGGATGTCTGTGAGACAGAGAGAGAGAGAGAAAGAAAGAGAGAGAGAGAGAGAGAGAGAGAGAGAGAGAGAGAGAGAGAGAGAGAGAGAAATTAATCATCGGTGTCTTGCTCCACACAGTGTAAAGTCCGACCAAAGTCCTGGTTAGAACTGATAACAGAACCAAGTCAAGTCTGCAGGTGACTGCCTCTACCTCTATCTGCAATAAGCTGCAGGGGAATCAGGGGTAATAAAGTGCGGATCCTGCTGTGCATCCTGGGTCCCAGGAATATGAAGACGTGACGGACCTGCCTCTCAAACACGTTGGTTGTATATTCAGAGCCTCCACAAACAGCCATGTTTGCCCGTCTTCAACTCCGATTCCAAGTGTCCATCTCAGATCAGTCGGTGTGACAGTGTCGGAAACAGCTACCATAAGGCCCAGGTGGAGTTGTAGGCTGGTTTGTACCATCAGGTAGTGTGGTCAGTGTGATGGTGAGATCGGCAACTGATTTGGTTCATGGTCACATAATTGGTTTTGTTTTATTCTTCTACTTTGTCTTTACATCTATTATTCATTTACACTCAAAGAACATTTGGGCCATCTGATCCCCATTCGATAGATTCATGCAAGGTAGATTGTGGAAGGTACTGTAAGTGTGATGGGACCCGATTTTGAGACTTGAAGGATCAGTATTTTAGATATCAATAACGTACTGAAAATTGGGTGTAAATATTTCATATCAGGTTTGGTGAAATTTGATAACTTCATTTTTCTCTCACCCACAAGGGCATCGAACGGCAGTTTTGAAATCAGATATTTTTTCTTAAAAAAAAAAGTTTATATCGACATTTTCAACTTCCATATCATGTTTTATTTAAAAATTGATAAGCTGTAGCCGTCCCAACCTCTGTTCTGAAACCTCAAGGCAGCGGATGGCGATAACCATGGATATAGCCCGCCGGCATGCTCAAGCAGCGCCTCCAACACCACAAAGTGTTGTGTCAGACGTGCATCGTTCTTTGGGTCGCACATGTGTTTACAACATTTATAGAAATAAGCCCGGATTTCTGCCTGTAACTAATTATTTCATCACCAGTGAGGCCTCCAGTCATTCTTTTTTTTTTTAATATATATAGACGTTATTAGGGAAGCACCAGTAGCATTTATTTCATATGGATGGAGCAGGAATGGATTTGTTGATGTAATTGGTGTAGAAGTGTGATCAACTGGAGATATTTTAGTTCACCTAATTCTATACTTTTCATAAAAAATATATTTCGCAACCCACCCAGACCAACACTGGGTTAGGGTCAGGGTTAGGGTTAGGGTGGAAACACTACATGAGCAGGTAGATGTGTTATTGTTTCCATCTGGGATCACACACCACTAAGGAGCTGGAATGAAGTCAAAAGAGAGACACAGTAGATGAATTTAAAGTTTAGACATTTTTCTGTATACTTCAAATATTTGACTGATTGTAACACTGCTCTGTTCCAGGTGGCATCCATCTAAGAGAAGCTAACAAGAAGAAGATTGTACTCTAAAATATATAACCGAGGACAGAAAAACTACTCCGACAGCCAAGAACTGAGTGTGTGACTGTGTGTGTGTGTGTGTGTGTGTGTGTGTGTGTGTGTGTGTGTGTCCCTGCTCGTGTCTCTTCACCTCGTTTGGGAACCTTGGCAGTGGCTGGCTCAGGTGTCTCAGGGGACGTTGTGTCCGCCCCGTCATCCACCAGCTGGATCTGTGTGAGAGTGAGAGAGAGCTCAGAACTTTCAAAAAGACTGTGGGCATAAACACTAGGAGGAGGGTATCTTTAAAATCCATACCCACCAGACATTAATTTTGGGTTAGATGGGATGAAATTAGTTCAGATTGGATATAATTAGATTGCACTTTAATGACCCCAAAGGAAAATATAGATTTACTCATAGATTAAACAGTTAATTATATACATTTACATTTACATTTAGTCATTTATCAGACGCTTTTATCCAAAGCGACTTACAAGGGAGAATAACATTCAGCTACATTGCGACAGAGATTAGTGTAACAACAACTTTGGTGTAACAATAAATACTGCAAGGTGGTGCTAAGTAATTGTAGATTAGGACAGGAGGTACTCACTGAAGAGCTGGGTCTTCATATATATATACATATATATATATATATATATATATATATATATATATATATATATATATATATATTTACACATTTATATATACACATATATATATACACATTTTAATACAGAGAATTAAAAAGGTCATTTATAACTTGACCTTAGGGCGAGGCCAGAAGAATTCAGTTTACCATCTGACTTCCATTACAAAAATATTTCTCTTAAGAAATAATACAGATTAAATATTTTAATTAATTTGTGACTATAATAATCTCTTGAACTTGAACTATGATGGTATTTTATTGAAGTGGTAAAGGGTTACATAAATACCTAAGAAAGTATATGTCATATTTTCAAATCAATTCAGAAATTGAAACCACAGAATTTAATCGTTTGAATTTTTTTTTAATCGGGCCCTAGAAGTTATTGTTAGCAAGAGATTACATTTCATTGAAATCATGATTTATTCTTAGCATAGATCCCAATAATTTGGAAGGTTGGAGATGGGTTTAAAAAGAGGTCTTCCTTTATTTACCAACCATAGCCACAACCAAAACAAAGCAAATGGAGTCAGTCACCTGCGACTGTCGGACAAAGATGCCGCGGTTCTCCTCGCAGGTGAAGTAGCGCTTGCCCTGCACCGTGCCATCGTTCTTGCCCTTGGGCTCGTCCAGGATGACACCCACCCACTTCCCGGAGGCGAAGAGGGTGGTGCCGATGTAGGCCACCGTGCCGCGCTGACCCTTCCCGATCACCTCCACCATGGAGCCCACCTTGGCCGGCCGGCTGCCCCCGTCAGAGCTCATCCTGCTGCTGCCACTGCTGGTGGTCTGCCAGAGCGGAGGGAGGTTACAGATGAAATAACTATGATTTCTCATGTAGAACAGCATGAAACAGTTCTCCTACCTTTCTAAAACAGTTTGACTCACTGATCGCTTCCAGATTAGTGGAAACACCTGAGAAGCAACTCAGTAGGTCTCCTCATCCCTTTCTATACCGACCATTTACTGCAGGTTTGATATCCAATTGACCAAACTGACAGAATTTTGCACAATAAGGTTGTAAGATGCCTCTCAAAATCCATCCCTACGTTCTCTGCGTGAGAGGTGGAAATAGGTAATGCTGACCAACAGGGCTCTGGTGAAGCGCATGGGCCAATCCCCTGTGACGTGGATATAAATGATAACAGAAACATTGATGATGAGTAAAAAAACCCAGAGCCTAGGAGAAGACTCTTCAGGCAGACATGCCAAAGAGACTATGAAGGCGCATACTGAAAACCATATGGAGAGGGTGCGGTGGAATCTTCTATCCTCTAGGCAACCTACTAACATCGCAACCTGGAACATCAGGACCAGGTACCAAGCAGGGAAAATGTCAGTCATTGCAGAAGAGATGAGGAGGCACAAGATCTCTGTCCTGGGTCTGTGTGAAACCAGATGGATACAGACAGGAAAGGTCAGACTGGCAACCGGTGAGTCCATATTATACTCTGGACATCCGGATGATAAGGCACCACACACGGAGGGAGTAGCATGTATGTTCTCCAAAGAAGCACAGAGGTCCCTCACCAGTTGGGAGCCAATCAACTCCAGAATCATCCATGCACGATTCCAAACCACACAGAAAAGAATCAAGCTTCAAGTCATACAATTACATTACATTTCATTTAGCAGACGCAGAGAAAATGGCCCAAGACAGACGAGGGTGGAGGCGATTCATCAATGGCCTATGTCCCGAAAGGAATACAAAGGCCTAACTAAGGTTGTAAGAACAAGGATTTTAAACGCTCCTGAGAATTTATTGAAAGTGCGCAGTGAAGATGACCACTGAATGTTTGATTAAGACAATTGTCCCAATTTTTATATATATATATATATATATATATATATATATATATATATATATATATATATATATATATATATATATATATATATATATATATATATATATATATTCAAAAAAATCGTGTACGGGAGGTGATTGCCAAGAACCACTGGAACTGACCTGTCTGTAGGGGTAGTACAGGATTTTTAAGGACAAAGTCCGGGACATAAGAGAACTTACAACAAACAAATATCCTTTTCGCTGATGTGTACAAGCTCCATCCCCACACAGAGGTCACGGATATGACCTTCAGGGAACTCCCAGGCCAACAGGGAAACATTTAAGACAACTCTGCAGGAACACGGAGCTCATGCAGGATAACCGGACCCAGGGTAGCTGAGCGTATAAACATGCCTGTAAAAATGATCATCTGTCTATAAATCCCATCATTCTATCATTCATGGAAATCGCTTCATTGCTAATAATTAGGAACAACTGAATATGTAACCCACCCAAATACCTGTGGGCTAAACCTTCAGTGTACGAAATGAAGTCAAACGAATGTTCTTCAGAAATCCAATCAAATTCTCTTTCCAGAACACAGGGAACGAAGCAGTTAAGAGTAAAAGCTGCAGAATGACCAAGGAAATTATGAATACTGCCAATGTTACCATGTATGAAGACTAAAAACATCAAGGTCCTTCTACATCTTTCTAGACGTGTCAGCTTCATAAAATCAGTGGACAAAAATAGCCGTTGTCCTTGTTGTTGAACATCTAAAAGGAGGAATCTTTGCACTTGGTTTTCCATCACGACACAGCTGTGGATGACAGCATCACGTTTCACGGAGGAGCCAAACTGTCCGTTGTCACACGGACCACCGCTCGCTTTAATCTGCCTCAAACATCTCCAACATGTACAGTCCTTCACGCGGCGGCATGAAGACAAAAAGCATTAACAGATAATAATATTCTGCTCCATGTGTATTATTTATCTGGCAGTAATCTGCAGGGTGGCACACAGGAGGCCAGTGTCCGCACGCTGAGCCTGCTCAACAGCAGAACCATGAAAAGCAGCAGAAATCCTCCTATCCAACTGAGGAGCCAAATTTGTCAAATAACACCATAGCAACATTGAGGGATTGAGGGAACACAGTTTTGTGTAAATCCACATATCACGTCCTTTTAACCAAAGCAGATCCAGAATTCATACGTAGTAATAAAATAATTCTGCCTAACACCACTTACAGTGCTGTGACTCAGCAGAACGTGGCCCCCAGAGATTTTTATCACCCACTTACTGACGCCGCCTGGGCTTACAGTAAACATACTACCACACTTCCACTACCGGGACGAAGACGCTCATCCGGCTCAGAGCACAGATTATACAACAAGACTACAGGCTCCGCAGAGTGATGAAACACACGCCAGTATTCCAATCCCCGTCTGTGCTCTGTTTCCGTGGTGACGGAGGATGGAAAGTATTTCTTTGACGTGACTGTTTGAGAGTGTTGATAACTTGACACCTTTGACCCAATCAATATTCCCTACTGATTGATATAGGCGTTAGTTATTGACGAAATGCAAAGCAAGCCTTTCTCCGTCCCTCATATAAACCAATGATCAACCACGTGCATCATAGCCGTTCACACTTACTGTGCCCTCCACGCGAGACGCCTCCCTAGCCAATCACGGCAGAGCATTGTCCCCGTAGTAGCTACTCGCTGTATAAGGCATAGATGGGAATCTGAAAACATAGAGTGTTTTGTTTCTTGGTTCTGCAAGGCCCACAGCCTAAGTGTCATAATGTCCAACATAAAATCACCTATGGAATTTTAATGACGGTAATACTTTCTGGAACTGTTTAAACTTAAGCTCAGTGAAAGTGTGGATTCCTAAAGAGGAATTCACTCATTAACCCCCTGACCCCAGGAGTTTTCATAAAGCCCTTATCGATTGGCACACACACACACACACACACTAAAAGTAATAGGCTGCATGGAAAATGGCAAAGCCACAGAAAAGGTCATTTATAACTTGACCTTAGGGCGAGGCCAGACGGTGACCTGAGTGTGATGTCATTCTCGTAATTTGTTCTTTCTAATACCAATATCTTTGATGTAATATAACATTATCAAAATCAAGGTTTACTTATGGATTACCCCGATGCCATGAAGAGAGACGGATGTGAATAGGGAATAAGGGTGTCACAATGGATGTTTCTCTAAATATTGAAATGCCATATGGAATGAAATATCACTGTGTGTACCAGGTATGTTGTCATTTCAGCCTTGTTTCTCTGTGCTGATAGATCTATTATTCATCCCCAGAGGTAAAAAAATTAAAAGCAAGAACCCTGAAGTGTGGGGAAGAAAGATCATGATCAAGTTTATGCCCGAATTAAATGAAATGAAGGAGTACAACAGAGACCCTCTAACCCCTAGGGATCAAAAATTACACATTTGAATGATCGATTAACGGCACAAAATATTTGCATGCTGCGAAAACTATGTGGTCTCTCCCCAGCCTGCTGCGCCCCTGCATCGATCTGGTCGCGCTTCGCCTATCTCTCCCAGTGCCAAAACTCATACTCAGTACATACTCCACACAATAGGCCTAGGGCTTGCGGGATAGGTGGGGTGCAAGCTATGTGGGTGGGGTTGCCCTTACGCAGGGCGTGGGTGGGCATGGGGGTCCCGCCAGCTGGCCTGTGGGGAGGGCGGTTCGGGCGGGGTGTTGGTCTGTCACTGTGGGGCCTTGATCCGGGCCTGCGGTCCGTGCCTGGCGCCTGCGGCCCGAGTTCTTTGCCTGCGGCTGCTTCTTGTGCCTGCACTTGGGGGTAGGTTGTATGTGTGCGCCCCTGGGGTGCGGGGTCTCCTCGTGGTCCCTGGGACTGGGTTCATGGCCCCCTGGCTTCTCTGGGGGCCAGAGGGTCTTCTGTAGCCGCAGGGCACAGTGCTCGGGGCTTTCCTGCAGCCGTAGGGTGTCTAGGCCGCTGCGGAGCTCAGGGGGGCTTCGGGCCCTTTCAGCTGCTTGGAGGCGCGCAGACATAATACCGACATTCTACACCAGTACCAATGGGGATAAGTCATGTACACTTACTGGTGGACACCTCACACACACACGCACGCACGCACACACCACTAACACCTGCTTGGAGCGCACCCCAGCACCCTCCTGGTTGCATCCCTCTCCTTTCCTCCCTCATTTACTGACATAACTATGACAGGAAGAGACCACGTGACCAGTTGTAGTTCTCGTTTTCCTGGACCTGATTAACTCTGTTTTTCAATACATGTTGTCGTCTGATTTTTCTGTTTTTGTGTAAATGTTGTTTGGTTCTATGTTTAATTGTCTCACTCGTGGTGAATCTCCCTCTTGGAGTAGTGATCAGTTGTTTATAGACCCAAACATGATAAATATTTCTCCAAAGAGGGGGTTTGGTGGTGGTTCTCTATTACCAAAAACTGTGCTCTTGTCATCCTATAGGTCATCCACAGGACAGAGTTATTGCAGCAGTTCTTGATGATTTAAGAATGAATAAAGAGTTGCATTGCAGGTTGAGAACCTGAACTCCACTTGCAGACTAACTCTGTCCTATATGCAATGGCTTACAGATACTCTTTGTTGTATGCCCAGCATGCTGACAGCACAGGTATAAAAAAAAAAAAAAAAAAAAAAAAAAAAAAAAAAAAAAGAGAGAAACAGCGGCAGCTGAAAGCGTAATGAGGCTTGTGTAATCCAAGCACGGGCCATTTCAACCACCATGTACCCTGCACTCCTGTCCTGTTTCTTCAAGTTGGGCGCAGTGGAAAATTAAATAATAATAAAAAGTCTTTAAGCAGAATTATTCGTACTTAGTGCCTTGATCGGAGTTGCTCAAGTGCACCAGCCGACCATTAGCGATGAAGTATTCAATGTAATTTACAATTCATGTGTTTCCTACCCGACAAATAAATTTGCAGTTAAAAATAGACAGCTCTTGATACAAGCCTGGGCGTCTTGAGCAGAACACAAGTCAGCACCGAAGCATTAGTTATGTTTGTTGCAATCCTCAGGCTCATTTGCCATGTGTTGGGAAGCCGGGGCGAGCGGAAGAGGGCAAGCTGAATTATTTAGTAGCACTCTACTCTTACAATGCGTGCAAGTCAAACCACCACAACACTCGGGAAGAGGCCAACAATTGTACAATCGGACCATAAGGGAGCTACTGCTGACGCACCGCGCTCTGATGGAGCTTTGCCACATCACAACACCTAACTGACATGAAGTCAAATCTAGCACTTTCAAAATAAAAGTTAAAAGAAAAACGGTGTTTCTGTCTTTAATGAAGCCAGGTGGTGATCCTAGCTTCATTAAAGACAGAAACACCTTTTTCCTTTTAAACAAACATGGGAATATTTATGTGTATGCAACTTAAATTAGATGAGTCTCGACTTATTATCTATTGCTTTGAACTGCGATACAATATGGGCAATGTATTGTGAAACCCTTTTCAGAACTGCCATGACTCAAACTGATACCCTCAAAAAGCAACTTTAGAGAAAAAAAAGAGAGTAGCTGACAAGTATGTATCCTGGATAGACGGTGCTTTTAAATGAAGGATGATCGGTCATTCCTCCGGCTGACAGGGATGCCACCTGAGTTGGAGACGGACCACAAACAGGAAGTCTTCTGTGTTCCAGGGATAGCGTCCACGCTTTGGCAAAATAATAAAAGCCTAATGGGCCTTTTGTTTACCTCCCATATAATGATGATCTTCCTGCTCATGGGCTTTGAAAACCAGCCCTGAATTCCAAACCTCGAACACCACTGAAACCACAGTGTAAATTCTGAGGCTGGTTCACCCGAACAAAGAGACCAGGATCCAGACAGAGGCACGAAACTAATGGATTAGAAACACTCTGTCCAGATTAAACATTGTATACGGGACGCAGAGTGAAACCAATCGACCAGACGTCAGCCAGACCCTCGCACGGATCCAAACAGCCCTAACTTGAAACAACAGTCCAGCCCTAAATACTCAAACACACGCAAACACAAAATGCATACGCACACTGAGACACACCTCTCTGGGCAAGGAAGCGCACTCACCCGGGTGTACGTGCTCCTCCTAGTCTGGGACATGCTTCCCGGTCGGTTGATGTCTTGACGGAGAGAGAGAGAGCAGCTTATCTTGGAGGGCGAGAGTCTGCCAGACGATAGGGGGGCAAGTGGAGGGATAGCCAGTAGGGTGGGGTGGGGGGGGTGGGGGGGGGGGGGGGGGGTCTTAGCGTCTCTCTTTTTCTCTCTCTGTCTCTCTATTGCTTTCTTTACGAATCACACCATCCCGCTTCTACCGCTCACAGATCTGTCACCTCGCTTCACGAACTCGCCCCTTGCGATGTTCACAGTGAGACTATCCCCCTGTCGGGATTCGGCTCCTGCGGACAGATGCTCCTGCTCCCAGCACCTCGGAGGAGCGGAGAAAGGGAGTGGAGGAGGAGAAGGGAGCGGAGAGATGCTGGCGGCGGAGTGAGGGTGGGGGGGGGGGGGGGGGGGGGGGGGGACCAGGCGAGCAGGGTCTGTCTGCCGCGAGAGCCTCGGCTGAGTAGCGGCACTGCGCTAGAGTCTGCACTGGACTCTGCAGGGGGAGGGGGGAGGGAGGTCTGGGCCCAGGAAGCGGCGCTGCGTCCTAAAGCCTGCCCACACGCTGCCTGGAAAACTTCTTATTTTCCGTTCCACTGCATGACCGATCAAAGAGCACTGATAAAGTAAGACCTGTCAGAGCCCAGCTAAGTCCATTTGGCCAATTTCCAGTAGAACCAAAATTCAACAATAATCAACAGATTAAGCAATAACTGATTAGTCATAAATCGGTACTTGAGAATTATTTGTAGTCATCGATACAGGAAACATGATTCAGGTTTACATGCTGCATTTGCTTAAGCCCTGTTCAGATTACTGTCCAAGCTCTTCTACAAATACCACTATTTATTCCCTCAACCGTGCTGGCATGAATTAATTACATTTAGCCTGGATATAAAACATTTAAAATACAGGCAGATTGTGTTTTCATAAGTAGGGAAGGTAAAGCGCACAAGAGGCCCAGGTGATGTCCCACCATGCAGCCGGGGCACAGCATCATAAGGCTCAGACTGCCTGGCCTGATGTGCTGGCAAATCAGTGGTAGGATTAACTGGCTTTTATCAGCTAAATGCATGGCTAGGGCTTTTTCCACTCTCAATCCTCTATTCATGTTTTTTGCAGTGGAAGCAAATGCCACAGGGCCTCAGTTTGAAAGGTCTTAGTACAGAGGCTAATGAGAGAAGCTTAGGATGCAGATGAATAAAAAAGCCACGTGGGGAAAAGCTTCTTGTCTGACAATGCATCGGTCTCAGTCACTAAGCAGCAAAACCTAGACATGTACTTCTTTCTTACATCATAACTACATGGACACACTGACTACAAGTCATCATGTAGGCTGTCCCCGTTCATCTATAGTTTTCTAAATTATTTAGACGAATATTGCAGTGAGTCTTGAATGCATCTGAGTAAACAAAGACAAAGCCCAGGGCATTCAGACAGTGGAGCATATTTAGTAAAATTCAATGAATCTCTGCAGTCTCTCTGCACCCCTTTATGCAAATTAGGAGTGTGTGCATGTGTGTGTGTGTGTAGGAGGAGGGGAGGGCATGTCATCTCTCACCCTAGAAATGGGCACAGCGACTGAAATGCACATGGGATTAGCAGACAACCAAAGGCACCGCCTCGCTCCAGAAGTTGAGGACGACGACGGAGACAGAGGAAGAACAGCTAAAACGAGAGCTGCTTAGAGCTCGTTCGGATGTGCAAGACGACTGCGGGAAACAAAGGTTCAATGGAAGGTGCACAATGGGATATCAGGAGGACTGACGCTCTGCATCCACGCATGTAGAGGCAAGAGGGTGCATCATCACTGTCAAAACAGAATTCACACAAGGAATCTGCCAAACAACGGAGGAAGAGGACTGAACTGTGAGTGAACTAAGCCCTACGTCATTAAGGAATACACCATTTAAAGGACATTTGAATGAAGAGCTAAAATAGCAGCCGCTGTATCTGTATTCGCAGCATACTTTGAATGACTTCACATATTCGAATTTTGTTGCTGACGTATAGATCTATGGGGCTTCAAGGGATGACTGGGGAGGAAGGGTTTGATTTGGTGATGATATCCCATCTGGACTGGAAATGATATGACCTCATCTGTTTAACTGAATTAAAATACGGTGCGTTTGCACTTGTATCCTCTGCAAATCTACTTCACCGAGGCCAAATCCTCACTGGCCATGTTATTGTAGACACATTGTGCTAATTTATTAGACTTATGTGGTATGTTTAAGTCTTATGATTAATAGTGTTGTGGTCATAAATGGGTGAATTATGAACTCCAGTCTTCATCACCATAACACAACATTTGGATGTTATTAGGTTGGGTAAAGCTCATTTGAGGCAGGAGATTTGCAGCGTTGTATTCTTTAAATTACATCCATAGCAGTGCTACACAGGTATGCTGTATCAGACAGCACAAAACCAAGTTAACATAAAAACTAGGTCACTCAAAACAAATTTAAATGTATGACCAAGACGAGCTTAGATTCTCTAGAGGTGGCAGTTTTACAAAGTGTAGTTTGTAGGTTGGTGCCATCTAGTGATTACAAACTACAGGCAACATTCTCCCCAAAACAAACAACCAAAGAAAACAACTGCTGAATCAAGAGTAAAGTCAAGTACATCTCAAATTGTATCCAAGTGGAACGCAATGTGGATTCACAGGAAAGAATGAACTAAAAAACAGAAATGTGAAAAAATAAAGCGGTAGAAGAATAAAACAGAAGTACAAATTGCAACGCAATAAAAATAAAACAAATTGTCGCCTGTGTCAGTCATAAAAATAAATGTTATGTTATAAATAAAACAGTACAAATATAACGATACAAACAGTACAATGTATCACTGAATAGATAGAAAACAAGCTGAGCAACTGAATCGCAAGTGGGGGAATATACTTAATAGAGTAATGGCCGTAAGTGTCTTGACAGATGACCTAAAATGTCCCTAATAATGGATCCTATGAACTAAAACAATAAAGCCCATGAGTGCTGCTGGTCATTAAATGAGGTCACCCCCCCACCCAGTTATATCCGAAATATTCCACTAAAACACAACGTGTTCGTTGTTTGGATTATTGTTGTAATGGTCAGCAGCATTAATTTGACTAGAGCAGATGTTTCGCACTACATATTGTTGTTGTTGTTATTGTAATTATTATTATTATTATTATTATTATTATTTTGTATTTCCCACGGCAGGCTACAAGGGGACACTCCCTGGTCAGCCACGGCTCCTCACGCTTTAAGACCCGTCCTTCCTTCCTTCCTTGCTTGCTTCCTTCCTTCCGTGTTAAATGACATTAAACACGGCCGGCTGCGTCTCAACACGGACGGTCTTCCATGACACATCCACATGACTTCCATTTCTTACCCGTTTCTTCTTCTTTTCGGGGGGCGGGAGGGCGTCAGCTCGATGCCCGGCTGCTCCTTCTCTGGACACCGTCCATCGGTGGAGGACCACCACGGAAACGTCCTGGGGTGCCCGCGGAGACGCCTGACTGAATGTCAGTAGCTAATAGATAATACCATTATAACTGTCAGGATGTTAACATGCGTGTGGGTTACATTATTACCGTCATTAATAGCACTTTGAATAAAAAATAAAAACGTTTTAAATTATTAAAAAAAAAAAAAAAAAGGCATGTTGCTATCCATGATTCCATACATGATTAATTACCCTTCTCTCTCAGATCCCTGAAGCAAACCTGTTTCAATAGAGCCCCATTCAAAAAGCCTGACTTTACTATGTATTTATTAGTGCTCTGCAGTTGTTTTTGTCCGAGTTGAAAGCACCTTTTCAGGGATTGGTACATATAGACATGAATAATGTTGCAATTTATATTTTAACTAACGCTCATGACAATTTATTTATTTATTTTTTTAATCAATATTTGTCAATTATGACATGACATATGTCTCAAATCGTCCAAAGCCTTGCTTCACACCCCAGCTTGGGAATCACTGCATTAGTCTACAACACAATGTGTATATATTAAAAAAAAAAAAAAATTATACACACACACATACACATATATATTTTTTTTTAAACGCAAACAATTGCAAAATGTGTGTAAAAAATAAAACTTAAAAAAAAAAATTACAAAAAAGCAATGCATAATGAAAAACAAAAAACAATTGAAATAAAAAATAAAGATAAATTTAAAAAAATTATGATTAAGGACTAACTCATCAAGAACAGAACTGACAATAATTTACCTTTCATGCATCCTTGGGCAAAGCATTCTCCTGATGCACTTTATATCCATATTTATACACCATAAACTTGATCAACTTCGCTGGCAGTGATGGCCAAACAAACTCGTCAATCTTATGAAAGCCCATGCTGTGGTACAGCTTGTGGGCATCCGTCTGAAGCATTGATGTGTACAGCACAACATCTTCAACAGAGTGATGTGACAGAAAGCTGAGAGCAGTTCGGCACAGCGCCTTGGCGATCCCCAAGCCCCTGAACTCCCTTGTCACAGATATCCGTTTCAGTTCCCAGGCTCCAGTCTGGGTGCGGCAGGGAAGGGTGGCCACCGTGCCCACAATCCTGCCTTGGCTCTCTGCCACCCAGAAACAGGAGACCTTCCCTTCCAGCATGTAGGTTGCTTTAATATCCAGGAGGTCTTCTCTCAGGCCGAGCCGGATTCCCTGGTTGAACAGGTACCGGACCACCTCCCGGGCCGCCAGCAGCAGCAGGCCGTTGGTCATCACCGCCACCATGAGGGAGCGGGACAAGACGTTTACAGCCAAGAGGGAGCTGGCCAGAGTGAGACACACCCACGTCTGCTTGAGAGTCTGGACACACACAGCGTTCAGGTGCTCAGCAAAACCCAATGAGTACACTTCCCGGACCACATAGTAGTCCTCGTCTCTGTATTCACGGATCCGGAAGTGCTCCATCTTGTGTCCCAGGCCTGGAAAGAGGAACACGGCTCACTAGAAGAGCAAAGCAAAGGTTAGGCTCCACAGTGAAACAGGATCCACTGTATACCTCATGTTTACAGATGAGTGAGATTCTTCATCATACACTGTACTGTTTGAATATCATGGGAATTGATTGCACATTTGCTCAAATGTGAAAATGAGCCTGCTGCAAGTTCAAAATAAAAACTTTTACGAATTCCAATTTTTAGGGGGGAAAATTGGCAGAAGAAAATGTTTTTTCAAGAATACACATACACATCTGTTTAGACTTGTTTTGTTTTGAGTAACAATCAGCTTCATCACTTACCAAATAAGTATGCTTCACACAAAGAAGAAACTGGAGTTGGGATTTGACTTCAATGAACTTATATTTATTGAAAGTTAATGTACAAAAATGATCTTTGCTGATGGGCAGTTGAAGACAACTTCGACCAATTTCTTACAAGACAATTTCTGCATCAGTTTTTCATGCCAGACCCTTAGTTTGTTGTGTTTTATTTCAAACCATTTAATACTTAATAAGATTGCTTACAAAACAAATGCAACTATACAGAGCTGACATCACTGGTCACAATTATGGAGAATCGATGTCTCCCTATATAAACGCACATGGCACCACTATTATCCTACTCACCTAACCGGGTTAGGTAACGCTTTGTTCACATTCTCAGACAGGGCTACCATCTGTAAAACGTGCATGTTGAGTGAATACACAACATGCTTAATCTAGTCACATTGTGTATAGACTGGGCATACACAGACATGCAGCTGTGTGGTACCACTCAGCTGAATCACACACATTTCCATTGTCTCGGGGTGAGTCAATCGAGTCAGTTTTACATTCAGGATTTCTTCACTGATTTCAATGGTGACAAACAAATGCACAGTGAGATCAAGTCACAGTGCTTAATATGTCACACTGTTGAGCCTTTACTGACCAACACAAAACAGTGTCGTAACTCTTTTGCACGCTTGACCCAGTAATCTTGCAGCTTTTGTTCGAACCAAGGATGTAACAGAGGATTACCAGAAAAGTCTCAACCTTAAAATTGGAGGAATCACTGCCAGAGAAAAATCTGCTCTTTCACATGTGATGCCGACATGAAATCTTTCCAAAACATTTGGGCTGGATTAAGTTGCACGTATAAAAGGTTGCAAGTGTGTGTACAGGTCCTCCTAATTAGTCTCTTTTACCAGTTACATCCAATCTGTATTCAAGGAGACTGAAGTTTAAGACTTTGAATACAAGGCCTGGTAAAACAAACTCTCTTATCTTTGTGTATCCCATGTGTTCATACAGCCTCTGGGCATCCGTCTGGACTACAGAGGTTTTCAGGGTGACAGCCGGGTAACCCCGGTCACGGGTAAAGTCCGCTACTATCCGGCACAGGGCCTTAGCGATGCCTAAGCCGCGGTGCCTGCGCCGCACAGACATGCGTTTCAGCTCCAAGCATCCCGGCTCCGTCTCAGCGGGCAGGCAGGCCACCGTGCCCACCACCCGACCCTCCATCTCAGCCACCCAGAAACCTGAGTCTTTCGTGTCTAGGTAGGTCTCACGAATGTGGTTGAGGTCCTTCTTCAGGCACAGGTCGATGTAGCTGGTGAAAATGTAGCCCACAAACTGCCGGAGCCCGGCCAAGAAGAGCGTGATGGCTAGTATGGGGAGCAGAAAGGATTTGGAGCTGGCCAGCAGGGCGCAGAAGATGCACATTAACGCCATCTGAGTGATGGGTTGTTTCAGGAGGTGCATGAAGGACGAGGGGACGTGCTCGCTCATCCCCAGGGTGAAAATCTCCTTCACCGCCTCCTCGTCATCATCCTGGTACTTCCGGATCTGAACGCCAGCCATGACGTCACAATGCCTTTCAATGCAACGTTGAAACAAAAGTGAGAGCTGAGAAGCACTTATAATATAATTTAAAAGAGGGAGGAAAAGCCATTGTTAAGCATTCAAACATTTATTTTTATTATCTTGTATTTATTTACTTTAATTGTCTATTTATCCGCTTTTTCAATTTAATGAATGAATTGAATTCCTGTTTATTAATGTTCATTTGTCTTTTAAATTCAAGATCTGAGCACTATGTTTTATATCATCTGTCAAAGCACTTTGTAAACTGCATTTTTAAAGGTGCTATAAAAAAAAAGCTATTATTATTATCATCATCATCATCATCTAGCGCCTGGTGCCGGTGGAGGAAATTACCTTTTATTTATGAAGTACAAACACCCTGACACAAAATTACTCTGATAGAAGTGAAAGTACCACATTGACATTTCTACTTGAGTGAAAGTATATAAGTTATTGCTCTTAAATGTACTTAAAATATTAAAAGTAGAAGTACATGTCATATACACTGCCCTAATATAACAGAGGCTATAACTTCTTTTTTTCCCCTGCAGATCAGTGCTCAAGCAGCTCCTGATTGGAAGTGAAAAAGTTTAGCTGGTGTCGTAGTTTCAAGGATATGGACCTAATGAATCATTGCTCAACAATCCTAAATTGGCAGTTTGAGAGATCCAGTCGCTGATCTTTGATAGACAAGACTATAAATCGTGGGAAAAAAACCGTTAACGTGTGTAAGAAATGTAAGAGTAAAAAGCATAGACATTTGATTTGAAAGAGTCGAAAGTCTCTGAAACGAAATATACTTAAGCACAGACACAACATTTACTTAAGTAGAGTAACTAACGAAGTACTTTCCACCACTGCGAAATTAAGGTGTGGGTTGTCAGCGGCTATTCAAGCCAAAATAAAACATGGATATTTAACTTGCAGTCAGTCCCATGTTATGATTCTATAGCGAAGTCGGCTAACGGAGGCTAGGGTTAGCCTGCTCTAGTCACAGCCAGCTAGGTGGAAGTTCCGGTCTCACTTCCTGGAAATATAAACGTGAATTAAGCGCACGAACCTGTTGTTGTAGATACCGAGAGAATAAAGCAGAGTTGTGTTACGCGCAGCGACTATCCTGAGGTCAAACGCGACACACTGACCCCGTCTGTGTCTTCATCTCCTTCGTCCACCCGCGCTGTGGCGTCAGGGAGCGTTTCCGGGTTTACGGCGATGCTCGTTGCTGATTGGATGAAACCCTCAGCGCGAAGCACATTATGCTACGTTCAAGGTGTACTTGGGAGAGACGAGCATCCAACTCGGAAATGCCGTACCGTCAGCTTTCAAGTTGTAAATACTAAATAACTCCGTGTAAGTAGGAGTTTGTTACTTTATCATCTAATAATTATTGTATTAATATACGGGCGATTTAATTCACTCGGTTCTCCAAATAGGGAATGTGGATTTAGGCGGTTGCTATGGACTCTTTGCTACGGTCGCCATTTTTGGAGAATCGCTTCCATTTGTTGCAGAGAATTAGCAAAAATATGCGAAATCTACAAAAATGGAGAAAGGAAGGGAGTAAAAGATGGGTCAAGATTTCACACGACATGGTTGCAACATTTTCGGTGACAGTCTTTCATCGAACAAGACTTTGCCGAGCCAGGAATGGAAAAGTTGTCCGTAATTCCTTTATGGTCGGCACGCTGCATATTGCTGTGGAGCACTTCCTGGTTCGAGGTGATGCTTGTCGCTGATTGGCTGAGATTCACGCTGATCCATTACGTCAACATAATTAAGGGGGAGGAAGTATAATTATATACCCCCCCAAAAAAAGAAAAAGGTTTAAGATGGACAGGATATATAGAGACTGAAAAAATAATTTATTGTTTGCTTCAAACAAAATTGTCTTGATTTCAGACATTGAGTGATTGTGAATACGTTCCATTTTTGGAGTAAGATTTCCGCTACAAATCTAAAACATAGAAAAAAAAAAGGAATCACTTTTTTTTTTAAACATTGAGTTCTTGTTTGTACAAAACAGGCACTTCATATTCACAATCCTGCCTGTCATTGTTGGGAGCAGAAATGAAAGCAGCACATTGTAATCTCTTTATTAAACTGTCCCTTTTTCCACTGTCTTGTCCTGTTTTGGGGCCCTCAGCCCAGGTTGATCTCTCCAGCGAACAATGTGATCAGTAGTATGATGGTAAACCCAGTGAGGAGCCCTGCGTTCTGGATCAGGAAGAAGATGACCTTGGTGGACGTTTTCCTCTGATCTTTCACTATGTTGTTCATCTCCGGGAACTGGAAGAAGAATTAACAAAAAAAACATTTTCGGGACATGATCCCCATTCGGATGCAATACATTGTACTGAGACCAAGTCTGTTGTTCGCCAGGCAGAGACAAAGCGCTGGTAGGTTTGAACGCACAATGACTTCACGGGAAATGGGGATTTGTGTGTTATACTTTAGCCGCTGCAAAAACCTCATCACACAATACGATGCACGACATAAACAAATTAAAGTACGAGAGCAACGACTTCCGTTCAGGTCAAACAAAAACGAAACAAATAAAAAAAAAATCACTTTGGCCTTTGGGACGTTTTATCTGCCTCATTTACATACTGGACTTCATAGTAGGGTTTAACAACTACTATGCTTTTATAGATAGATTGTGATCTTGTAAAAACAAACTGCATTTTCAAGTGCAACCTAACCCGAAAGGTGAATCAGTTCAGGCGTCGCCTTGATGCCCGAATAATGTCTGGCTCACCATGTCAGCCAGCGCGATGTACAGGAACATCCCTCCAGCGATGGCGAAGATGGCGTTGGGGGCGAAGGTGCTGCCAAGCAAGATCCCGATGATGAGGCCGATGTAGCAGGACATGGCCGACAGCAGGTTGAAGAAGATGGCCTGGGGCACCGTCATCCCGGCGTTCAGCAGGATCACAAAGTCACCTGGGGAGGGAGATCCAAACTTTACACTTGTTATTGTTTTCAAAACTTGACACCAGGTCCAATCAAGCTACATGTTTTTAATTTATCTATTTAACTCTATATTTCTATTTCTCTTCTTAAGTATCATTGTGTTTCTTATAATTATCCTTCGATCCTGTGAGCAAATTAATTCAACTTTTTCAGAACATCATGTTCTTCTTGTATACTTTGTTCTTATTGTATAAAATTTAAAGTTGTTCCGAACCGAGGCCTTCCTCCTCAGTGCAATGTCCAATAACCACAATATCCCCGAGCCAATAACAGCAAACAAAAGGAACAGTTTATATACTGTATATATTCACAGTTACTTTACTATAAGGGACCAACCCACGAGTCTAATTAATTAAAGCTAATGAACTGAAGCACTAAACGTCACTTTCTGCGACGCGCCCTCGCTCACCCAGCTCATGGGGGAATTCCTCACAGACGATGGCGATGGATGTGCTGAATCCTGTCAGGATGGAGACGGTGAACGACGCCCCGATGGCGAGGCCGTCGATGAAGTTGTGCAGGGCGTCACTCAGGGTGATCATCCAGGCCACCGTGCGGATGTCGGAGACGTGTCGCATGCGCAGCCAGTTGCACACGCCGCCCGACGAGCAGACTTCCTGCGGGGCGAAGTGACACGCACACGTCAGAGGGGGCGCTCACCTTCTGACGCAGGTGAGCTGCATTGTGGGATGTCTGAGGGCTTCACAACAGGTCAAAGCGGTGCATGGCTCTTGATCCCACCTGTCTGACCCTCTGAGTGAGGTGTGTGCACCAAGGTAACCCTGTTTTAAATTGTACCTTAACCTGCTATCTCTTAGTTTATCTTTTTTTTTATCTGTTTTTTTTTCTATGCTTTTCTTCTTCTACCCATAACTCATATCATTCAATGCCTTAATTAGTAAATGCATTAAATGACTTATACTTATAACCATACGAACAGCCTTACTGCTGCCTTCTAACTGAACATTGTGCATAGAATTATTTTTGTATCCTTTATAATTGACCATTTTTTGGCTGATGTAAAGCCCTTGTATATGAAATGCGTCGTACGAACTAAACTTGCCTCTCTTTGCCTATAACTAAAAACAGTTATAATCCACAAAAGGTAACAATGTCCATTTTGTAGATGTACATACCATGCGAACATCACATATTTGGGTTTGGGTTTGGATGGGGCGGGGCCACAGTGTTGCACGCGCATCAAAATGACCCCAAAGGGCCGCGCCCAGAACAGTGCCAACATTCAAATCATCCAAAGCACGAGGAAGGGTTTTTCTTCCACATGTTGTGACCTCTAGCAGGTTTTTTGCAGAGTTCTAGAAATATTTTTTTGGTTTGAGCACAAAAAAATGTAAAAGTCAAGTAAATCAGTGAAGGGATGACGGCGTGTTCCACACTTTATACTGGAGAAAGCTACGGAGCCACTGTGAACATTGCGCATTCTAGAATTCTTTATAGTGTAGTCAAGGTATGACATTATTATTAACAAACATATTTTCAAAAAACAAATCAAAGCATGTTGATTTAAGGCTCTGGTGTAGGGATGTGAAGTCTCTCCTTCAGGGATAAAGACCAATGAGCTCCATTTGATTTGAGCCCAAATAGAAAGGTGTCTTTTAAGGGCAGGCGGCAGCCGGCCGGGCCCATGGAAGTCGGCCGGTGGTTATGCCGCCGAGACAAACCGCTCCATCATCGGCCGCCGCCGGAGAACAAGAAGCCTTTGTTGCAGCGCTCACACAATTCCCGCATTTATCAGGGTGACGGGAGCGGGAGCTTGGGCTCGGGTTCGATTCCTCTGTGAGAGCAGCGGTGGGTTTTTTGGCTCGGTCAGGAGGAACCTTCCTCCACGTGAACAGGAGGCTCCAGCGTTTAAACATTAACGTAATTTCTCTCTTCCTCTCGTGTCACTGATAACAGATAAATAAATAGGTCTCGGACCACGTGCCGGCAGTGCCAACGTGTCCGAGGACCTTTTTCCCTTTTGACTCCTGGAGGAAAATGTTAATGAATGAACCAACACAAACAGTGTCGGTAAAACCAAAACTCCTCGATGGAAGAGAAAGAACACATTGCTTTTAAAGGTGCACACTTCCTATGTCTTCACAGATATATACAATAACACCTCCGGGAATAAATCACACCTGTTTTTTATCACACAGCGCACTGCTTCTTGGTGGGCGTGGCGCTGCCTGATGATGGCGGATACTGCACCTGATGTGATCATGAGGAAATGCTATGATCGGGGAGCGCTCCTTGAAGTACTGTGCGTCGGGTTGAGGGTTTCCAGAAGTAAAAAAAAAAAAGACATTTGTTTCTCAAGGAACGAATCGAGTCCTGGTTCACAGAATCTGGCGCCTCTGACTTTTTTAATGTGACGCTTCAAACAGGAGCGTTTTAGGTCCAGTTACATCCGTGTTAAAGAGCCACTGCCTGTCCATGGGAACAATGAATAAATGTATTTTTTTAGCTCCAGTTAAAAAGTGCTGCTTCCCTGCTCCCAGCTCCTCTACTTCATTAAGGATGGATTTCATCCATCGATTAGACTGTTTCAGCCTTCACTGAGCTTGGGGCCGGAGGGTCGCTGCTTGGAATGTATTGTTGTGACCAGACACAAAAATGTAAGTTGGGGAGTAAATAGATAAGAATCAACCCCCTTCCTCCGCCACACCATACAAAGTGCCCGACGAGGCCCCTGGGGGACACACCCTTTGGATCCGTGGACTTTGAGAATACATTCACCATTTAAAATGACCATAGATCTCTAAATCACTGACTATGTTGCTGAATATGGTGAAAGCGTGCTCCTCGGCCCTTGTGACTCAGGACTTCAGGCATCCAGAGAACATACGAGCAGGGGACATGTTTTTCTATTTTAACTTCCCAAAACCTTGAATAAATCCTGGCTCCCAGCTTAACACCGCTAGCATCTTTAAGCACGCCTGTTGATAACCAAATAGTTTCTCTCCACATGTTTGTGCTGGTTGGACGGGTTTGAAGTGCTAGTCTCATGGCTTGAAAGCTCTCGCAACCATCGCTAAGGGAGCGTGGCTTGGCAAATGGTACAGATATATATATATATATATATATATATATATATATATATATATATATATATATATATATATACACACACTGTATATAGTGTATATTGCTGCAGACCCACTGCTGTTCCTTTGTGGAACACCGGGGGGCCGGGAACCTCAGTTTGGGAACCACTGGTCTATCGTACTGTTAAAGTTCCAAACTCACACTTCAACTATTAATGAAAACATGCAGTAAAATAAAAAAACTGCATAAAAAAGAACAACAATAACAATAAACCTAGAGAATAATTTGGATGATGTGAGGGGGGCGTGACCTCTGCGTGTGGAGCGTCTGGGTTGGGGCCGCTCCTCTCCAAGGCGACGGTGCTGTCGGTGGTCAGGATGATGGAGTCCTTCTTGTCCAGAACGTCTCCGTTCTGCAGGGATCCGTCCGGGCGGGGCTCGGCCGGGGAGAAGTGGCTGTGCCCATGCTAGGAGAGGGCACAACGTCGCGGGTTCTTAAAGGACTCTGAAAGGACTTTAGCAATCGCAGCGATCGTCTTTCACCAAAATCACATCAAACTTTTGGGTGAATCCAGTTCTGGGTTCTGCGACACAATGAAAACATGTAGACAATGTTAAAGGAAAGCTTCACTAAGTGTCAAGCCAGGCCTGATTCAAACCAGGGTTCCTTCATTTATGAGGCTGTACTTTGGGGAAACGTAGCGGTGTGCGGCGGCTTCTCACTGGGCTGAACAGCTCAGAGGTCAGAGATCAAACACCTTTCCATCAGTACTAGGCAGCGCTAACACTCTGTCCCTCCAATGAGCCTCATTCGGTCCTGACCATACAAAGACGCTGGTTAGTCGCGGCTTGGCCTATTCTTCCAAAACGGTGCAGAAAACACAGCAGATATCCTTGTCAGCCCAGATAATAACGTCCATCGGGTTGGCAGTCATAAATCTTCTAAGTCACTCCTGGAAAACAGTGTATGTAATCTTTGTTCCTTACGTTAATGTGTAGCCAAGCTTACGTTTTATCTTACAAGTTTGAAAAATATTTAGAGTGCTGTCTTATCTAATTAAGTTGATAAAAGCAGCTTACTGAGACATTTTGTGAGGCCGGAGGTTTGGCCCCACCCGAGTTGACAAGGCATCCTGAGCAAGTTCCCAAACACTCAAACAAATCCAAATGAATGCCACTGTGTTCTTGGAGATTTTACAATCAGTTCTGATCATACGTATATTTTCTCAGGACAAATACTGAGATAATAATCCATGCCTGCTCTCATGTGATTGCTCGCCATTAAAGGAATAGTTCGCCTCACATAGTACTTGGTAGGTTTCAGCCTTTTCCTCCAAACTGGACGCTCCATCGCTTCACCAGGAGTTCAATCCAAGTAATGGAGGACAAATCCACAATCTGTGCTCAGAGCAAAAACTCACTCCGTATGACAGGCCAAGCTAACACCATGCCAAGCTAACACCATGCCACTGCAGTCTGACTTTGAAAATTCCAGGAGTTATTATTAAGAAATGCATTCAGTCTAATCACTAAATTCCTGGTTTTGCTGGCTATATTGCCGTGTTACACTCAATTCGGCACATCACGCATTTGGATGCAACACTGGCATAAGCAAGGAAAATAGCGCCAGCAAACAGGGAGTTTAAAACAAACCACATACTTTCAAACATAACTACTGGAATTTCTGCCTGAACTATGGAGTGAGTGTTTGCACTGGACCATGACTTGCATTGAACTCCTGGCGGCAGTGTGGAGCCCTCCCCTCCGTGTGGAGCCCTGCCCTCCGTGTGGAGCCCTGCCCTCCGTGCGGAGCCCTCCCCCCCGTGTGGTACATTGTACATGAAGGGTGAATAGAAAACAGGGATAAACTTTAAAATAAAATCTCAGGAGAAAAATATTTTGCACTGACATGCATCGACTTTTCATTCCATTTCAACCAAGTCTTCTTTGCACTGTATTATAGATTCTATTCTTTGTGATATTATTAGTAACTTCTCCCGGTTTGTTTCTTATGCCGTTCTCTTGTGTAGTGAAGATTACAGGTGCATTAAGTATGGCCTTCAGTAATATAACTACTACTAAGTCATTCATTAGGTCCAAAATCAGCCAATAAACAACCAATAAACTAATAGGGTTCTTGACTAATCAGGGCATTACACTCCTTGAACTCCCGGACTCTTCACTAGAAACTGTCTCACCTCCTGTTCTAACCCCAGCGCCATTTTCAGTATCTTCTCCATGAAGAACAGCAGGTAGAAGCCACCGAATATTCCAGATGCGTTCTTCACATAGTTATCCACTTTGGGATCAAATCCCAGGGCCTGCGGGGGTCACAAGGCTGTGAGAGACGTGCAGACACCATCATGTTTAAATGACAAACACACTTTATAAATATCCTAAAGCACTCAGACGTCAGGGTTAGGGTTAACCTGTTATCCTGTTTACTAACCAATTATTGACATTACTGAGCATTCTGCTGAGGATCGCCTACATTATAGATTTTTGATATTGTTTCCATTTTCAGGTTTTGAAAGTTTTGGACTTAAAATGACATATTTGTCATCATTTTGCCGTATTTAGGATTTGTTAATCCCATTTTTAAAGGCAGAAGAGCCGTTGATTTAACATGGAGTTAACAGATGCAACAACATGGCAATACCTTTTTTAAGCTTCTCGTCGTATTGTTCACATTTTACAAAAACCTGAGAATAGGGACAATATTTGAAACCTAAAAAAGTGAGCTGATCAGGAAAATGCTTGGGCTGTAATGTAGAACATGTGTGTGCTGACCAAATAAACAATGCCAAAACTCAATCTGACGGCGGTGTGGTCCTTTACGTCTCATGTTGAGAACATAACTAAAATGTTCATTTCCTACATGTGGGACCAACCTCTGGTATGAGCTGGAGCACAGCGTTGGAGAAGAGCGTCCCGATGGCCAGGCCGATGAAGTAGGTCAGCACTTTGGGGAAATACGGTTTCTTGGTGAAGGGGATGAGCAGGAGGCCAAGCAGAGCGGCCAGGTTGATCACAGTCACAGCCAGGAAGCCATAACCCCACACTGCAGGAGGAGAAGAAAGCTATTATTATTGTTATTATTATTATTATTATTATTATTATTATTATTAATATTATTGTTATTATTATTATTGTTATTTTTATTATTACTATTGTTGTTATTATTATTATTATTATTATTACTACTACTATTATTATCATTGTTGTTATTATTGTGATTATTATTATAATTACTATTGTTATTATTATTATAATTATATTATTATTATGATTGTTATTTTTATTTTGTTATTGTTGTTATTATTATTAAATTATTATTATTTTAATTATAATTGTTATTATTGTTGTTAATATGTTTTTTATTGTTATTTATTATTGCTATTATTATTATTATTATTACTATTGTTATTATTACTATTGTTGTTATTATAATAATAATAATAATAATAATAATAATACTTATTATTATTATAATTATTATTATTATAGTTATTATTACTTTTGTTATTATTATTATTTTTGTTATTATTATTATCACTATTGTTGTTATTATAATTGTTATTATTGTTCTATTATTATTATTTCTACTATTATTATTATTGTTGTTGTTGTTATTATTGTTATTATAATAATAATTACTATTGTTATTATTATTATAATTATATTATTATAATTGTTATTGTTATAATTGTTATTATTATGATTATTAGAATTGTTATTATTGTTATTATATTATAATTGTATTATTATTATTATTATTATTATTATAATTATTGCGGTTATTGTTCATATTATTACAATTGTAATTACTATTATTACTATTGTTATTATTATTGATATTGTTATTACCAGTGTTATTATTATCATTATTATTATTATTATTATTGTTATTATTATTATTTTTTGTTGTTGTTATTAATATTAATATTAATATTATTATTATTCTCCTTGGCATTTTTCGGGCTAAAAGTGTCTGTCCCATGACAACTGCTGAACCCACGGACAAGGTTGAGGTCCCGTTAGAACTGGGATGCCTCAGACATCTCGTAGTTCAAGTTCGATCCATATTGATTCAAAATAGGAGCAGGAATATATTGTTATATATGTGCAGGTTGTGGCCCCCATTCGTGTCATGCAAGCTGAGTGGTGTAGACTCCATCGCTCTGTAGTGGTTGCAAACTGCGCATGTGTGTGTGGTGTGTGTATCGTCTTACCTGCCTGACGCCAGTGGGGCTTTTTGTTTGATTTTAGATTTTTTTTTTAACTTTTTAAACTTTTGCCCTTTTTGTAAATAAACGGATTCTGTTCGCATCTCACCCACATGCCGAACTTGAATATTTAAAGTGATGTTGTGTTTTACGGGAACTGTAATTTGTATCTAACACGACTAAGCTGGACCCCATGTATTGTTGCCTGCAGCTATATTTATTATTATTATTATTATTATTATTATTCTATCATATTCTATTAATTTTAAGCACTTTGAATTGCATGTTGTGTATGAATGGCGCTTTAAAATAAAGGTTATTATTATTTCCAAATCTTTTATGAAGTATCATTAGGTTGATGATGCTAAATTACATTCTGATCTCGTTAAAAGTTGCCTAAACACCTTCATTATTTTGAGGATTTTAACATCTACATATTTTTCAACAAAATGACTGTGAATTTAAGTGTTTTTTCTTTCCTTTTTTCCCTGGTAATGGCCACATACCGTGTTCGAGTGACAGCCTTGGAAATTTGCAAAACAAAGTGGAGATTTTCTGCAGGAACACAGTGGACACAGTTCATAGTTCATTGTAGTCTGAGATCAGATGGTGCAGGTGGTCCCGTGTGTGGGGTCCTGTTGTCACAAAGTGGTGTGGCTTATCCATTTGCCTCCGCCACGGGGTCACGACACACATTCCTGTTTATTTATTGTGCTGATTTATACACGTTGTTCAAGTTCTTCTGTTACGAACCGGGGAAGTTGATATCACGCAGGAAGTCATAATCGAAAAACTAGAGGTCGCTTCAAAATGACTGTGAGGTGGAGATTTGGATCCATTTCACTCCGGTAATAAACATATATAAAGATAAAGATAACATGAACCGTGTATGTGCTGAATAGGATATTGTGTGTACAGTGTTAATTTATTTAATTTGTATACAAAGCCTTAAACCTCATGTTTCTATTTTTTATATTTCTTAATGGTTTAATTATATTGTATCGTTTACCTGCATTTTATTCCATTGTTTTTTATTTTTAATTTATGAACTTTTTAAAAATGTTTAGATTGTTTGGAAGAGTTATGATAATTTTTTTTTAAACATTTAGTTTATATGTTATACCAGATCTCTCTTGTGAGGCTGTTTTCTCAATGGGATTTTACCTCACTAATGGTTATATATATATATATATATATATATACACAGTATATTATGAACAATCATAACAATAATAATAATAATAATAATAATGGTATATTAATGTCTCTGTTTTTGTTTGTAAAAACTGTTCTTTTGGAAAACCTAAAAAGATGTAACTGTAAAAATGTACATATGTCGTTCTAAATGCATAAATACATGACATTCCAGGCATCACTATTGGGCAATGTGTGCCCAGTGACCACACTGACATTTGGAACACTATTGCACAACATGTACATTTAGTTATTTACCAAGTTTGGTATATGTAATGTAGGTTGGATTTTTACACTAAAAACACTATTTAATCATATTTTATTATAAAGGTTTTGTTATCATCATTATCATTTTTATTATTATTATTCCATCTTATTTGAGTGTTTGGTGTAATTTGGGGTTTGGGTCATGTCCTGGGTGTTCCTCTGAACCCACCGGTGTAGTCCAGTTCCTGCAGGCCCGTTGGGGTGGCGGTGCGGGGGCAGGAGGGCAGCAGCACCTGGGTCAACACGGCGGGGCAGATCCTCCCCAGATGCCCCGCTGTCAGCTGGCTCACATTGCCGAGGCCGTGGCGGGACAGGATCCGGGCCACGGAGGGACACTGGGGATGCAGACAAACAGGGGGTAGGAAATAGATGGTATTACTGTATCATCAACGTATAAATTAGGTATTCTGCTATTTAGGGGTGTATGTAGTGGAGGTAACTAAGTACAAGTGCAAGTATTTCTTAGCTAATTCACACTTTTGCTCCATTACATTTGAAACCAAATATCTATACATTTTACAATACTGCATTTCTATTACAATTGCGTTTCTTTAATACTGTGGCTCAGGATTTTTATTTATATTGCAAAAGCAAGCCAAATTAAGAGGTGAAATCATTCACAAATCAGTGGGGATTGCTCATCAATGATTCCTTAAATCCATATCCTTGTAAATTACTGACACTAATAAGAATAAGAATGACTTTATTAGTCCCGATGGACATTTAAGTGTCACAACAGTACCGCCCAGCACACACAATAAAAAACATGGTTAAATAAAACAAAATAAAAACACATGGTTAAATAATATAATAGAAAAGGTTATTATACACTGTGCAGCAATTATATATGTAGTATATAATAAAAAGAGAATAATGATTGGTAAAGAATAACTATTATCCATTGTGCAACGATGATATGCACGTATATAATGGCATGTGATAGAAATAAAACTAGAGTGGAATTCTTGTTTTTTTATTATTATACGGTGTGCAATATGTAATAGAAACAATTGTATTATTAGACATGTGCAGAACAACAATAATAATAATAATAATAATATAGATAACTATATAATGCTTAACAGCACTATACTGTTTATTTACTATGCTTATACTATTTTATAATACTGTAATCAGAATCTGCAGAAAACACGGTACATTAGTATTTTGACACTGGATATCAGATCTAAGTACTTTTACTTTTAATACTTTGAGTACATTTAAGATCAAGTACTTCCACACTTTAGAATTTGTTGTAGTGGAGTAAAAGTTCAAATTAAGTTCAAAAAAAAAAAGTCATAATAATAAAAATAAAAAAGGAAAAATCTGTTTCTACGTTGAATTACTGGTTCAAAAACAAACAAATACAAGTAAACTCCGTGTGTGGACGCTGTACCTCCACGTCCGCCAGCGGGTTGTGCTCGGAGGGTCCCTCCGCTCCCCTGGACCTAATTAACCGCACCAAGTTTTCCAGGTCCCCGGACGTGATGGAGGCGTTTTGCCCATAAAACCTGAGGATCTGGTCCAGAAAGGCGCTCCCCTCCCGGTCCCGGAGCTCCGCGCCCGCGTCCCCCTCCCGGTCCCGGGGCTCCGCGTCCGCGCTCCCACACCGCGACGCGGGGGGAAAAAGCACCAAAGCTAACGCGATGAGGCATTTAAAGCCGCGCATGGTCAAAAAACAAACAAAAAACAAACAAACAAACAAACAAACAAAGATCCCACACTGTAGGAAAATAAAGCCTGCGTGCGCTCCCGCACAGCCTGTTAATACCCGGGCTGGCTTCTGGGCAGAATGGGATCCGAATCCGTGATGTCCCTGGGGTTTTTGAGGTGGACCGGATCCATTATGAGAGCCCGGCAGAGCTGCGTTGCTTCTTGGGAGTCGGGGGGGATTCCGGGGGGGTTTTGAACGCAGCACGGCTCTCGGCGTCCCTCCGGTGGAGCGGGGCTGCCCGGGAAGGCGCGGCCCTGCGCGGCCAGTGTCCCCGCGGTTCAAAGATCACACCGTGCGAAGGTGGCGCGACCGCACGTCGCCGCTGGCTGCTTTTCAATGGTTCCTTCTCAATGGTTCCTTTGTGAGAGCCGTCTCCCGCTTTACTGCCTCGGGACACGGGCTCCCGGGCCCCCGGGGCCCCCGAGGGAATTGCCCCCTGGCAGAGCGGGTGCAGAGGAGGACGAGGGCCAGGTTGAGAACAAGAAATGATGCCACGTGTGAACATTTGTGTATTTGAGATTAATATCCAAATACCAAGGAGGGGAAAAGTCACCAATCTGACTTTTATCCTCAGAATTCCTTATTATTAATATTATTATGAGACTTAACTCAAATGTCGCATTTTTACACAATATTATTTTCCCATCATTACTGTGGTCGAGTATATAAATGACATTGAGTGGAAAATTATATCTACAACACGAGACATGTATATACTAGAACATATAATTTAAAAATTATATTAAGTCTAAACCAATAAATATATATTATGTCAAAAATAAATGAAACAGCTAATTTATATACAACACACACACACACACACACACACACACACACACACACACACACACACACACACACACACACACACACACACACACACACACACACACACACACACACACACACACACACACACACACACACACAACCCCGGTTGTGGAACCCTTGTCAGCATGTGTCCACTCCACAGATTAAATGATAAAACAATTCAATGCTGAGCATGTGGCTCTGGTTTGCATGTTTTAATATGTACAAAGAAAGACGGCCCTGCAAATAGAAGACTCCTCTGCTCTCTTTATGAGAAATGTTTTCAGCGAAATAAAGATAATATTATGTAAATTGAAAAACCGATTCTCATGAGAAAATAACAAATCAATAACAACATGACATCTTTCAGTGCTGCTCTTGCCGTTTGCTCCCCCACAAACCATTTGGCTGATGGTGACTGAGTGAATCACCGAGTGTTGATTGTATCAGACACTGAATGGAGCACGCGGCGGCAGATCTCAAGGATCAACACAGTTACATTTCAGTCAATACACGTCCCTCAGAGAGGTGACGGTGAGGGCTCTGGAGAGCTGCTGGACGCTGGTTTGTCCCCACGGCTGGAAACCCACCGTCCTATTCTGGGACACCATCAGGAACCCGTTGGAGCTGAATCGACCCGGGACGCCCCCCACATCCAGCCAGACGAAAGGGGCGATGGAATCTGCCTGGAGGGCCACGACAAACCCTGTCCCGTCCTCCTGGACTTTAGCCTGAAAGAGAGTGAGAAACAGACAAACTTTCACCGATCCCAACAGAAAGGAACTTAATCTTACTGCCTAGAAGCAGAAGGTAGCACCTTTGTGTGACCACCTTTAAACTCACTCAAGCCCAAATGGAGGGAACATGTAATCTGGATTCTAGAAAACTATAAAGAGAGACTTTTTTTCGAGAAACTAAAGTAAACTTCAGTCATGTACTCGTTTCAGACCTCTTTATTGTTATCTTTTATTATTGTAAAAGTCCTCTTTATTGTTATCTTTTATTACTGTATAAGTCCTCTTTATTATTATCTTTTATTATTGTATAAGTTCTCTTTATTCTAAGTGAAGTTCAGCATCGTATTTTGTGTTGGTGTATTTGTGGTTCAATGTTAATCCATCAATTACTTTAAGCCGATTGTGTTGTGGGGACGGTGTGGTTTGAGCAGCTGTCTGAGGGCTCGCTGCGGTGCCGCCCTAGGAGTAAATGGGGGACAGTGCGGGAAGGAGAGAGGGTGACCCACTGTGCCACAGAACCCGGCTGGCAGGCGTCCCCCCCTGGGCCGCCTTGTCCCGCACCCCCCCCAGTCGGCGAGCCTTCCTTGGAGCCTTGGGCACCGAGGAGAGCCAAGGTCACGCTGGTTTCCCCGTTGGTCCTGGGGATGGACCTCGCACCGTACAACCCCGTGTGGTGACATTGATGACAGACGATTTTATTTGTTTTTATCCGCCGGGAACAATCCTCCTCTCCTCTCAATCTCCTCTCAGAGCTGTCGAACAACTACTGGTGATTGGATCTCACTTCCCCGCTCTACTGGCCCGTGCAGGGACTTTGAGGGGCAGGGGCTTAAAATAAATAAATAAATAAACCAAATAAATAAAAATAAAATAAAATAAAATAAATAAATAAATAAAGAAGAGGCACATGGGCCCCCAGCTCCAGTTCTAGGCATTCTGCCGCTCTGGGCTCACGGCAAAGCGCAGAAGCACCGTGCGTACATCGCAGGTGCGCTGAGGACACGTTCCTCATGAATATATCTTGCCCAGACACGTGCCTCACACTCTATATACAAACCTTGTGATTATGATATAGCAATACATAATATCATCCCATAGAGAAAGATTGAGATTGATTTAGTTTTCTTCGTTTCTGACTTGTATGGAAAATGAAAAACATCATTTTCCAAACAGAGAATTGGAGCGGAGGTTTTTTTTGTTTTTTCTTCAAGACAGCGGTGCAATGTGATTTTATTTTACATCTATTTATTTTTGTTTTTGTTCATACATGTATAAAACAACATTTTTTAAAACACATCTGAGTTAAGGGACCGTCCCGTTCCATTCCAAAAAAACTGTGTGTCTCCCCTTTGCTTTCCGTTTCTATGGGACTTAATTTAGTAAAAACTGGATGTTTTTGTGTAAATACTTTACTTGTAAATAATAAATCTGCACCTCTAACGGGGAGACCATATTTATCACATAACATTCTATGCGTGCATGCATAGAATCGCCCAAGCCTAGTGTTCTACATGTGCTCCTCTATATGCAGTTTTCATTGTTGGTGGCGGGGTCTGCCACGCACAAGAAGTGAAATGCAGCAGCAGTGAATATGCTAAAGCAGGGTAGCTAGCCGTGGTCAGTCAACTGTCGATATGGATGAAGATTGACGAAAGAGAAGAAAAAATATTCCCACCACCTCGGGTGAACAAGAAAACAAATCAATCCATCGGTGGAAGGAAGTTAAGATTTTGGAGAAAAGTGACAGACGATGTGACAGACTGACACTTGAAAGTTTTATTTCTGAGAGTATGATGGGTTTACGTGAGTATCCATGCTCACTCCTCACAGACTGTCCTTTCTCACAGTATTACACAGAGAGGCATCGTGTCTTACTCGGAAGTTGGGTTTCTGTATTCCCTGGGCCTCTCTGGGGGAGCTCAGGTAGTGGTGGTTGCTCGGGCCACGTTGGCCGCCGTCGCCGTCCTCCAGGTGGAAGACGAGGAGGCAGGAGAGGCGGCTGCAGCTTCCACAGCCAGCGAGTAAGGCATCAACGGGCCGCTTTAGGGCGGCCACGGCGCTGCCGCCCGGCACCAGAATCATCTCCGACCGCACCGCGCACACCGGGTCCAAGCTGGACCAGGCGTACACAGAGACCTGTGTGGAATGAGACGTACCAGGGTGTTAAAACTGCAATAAAAGAAAGGATTCAATTTGAATGTGCTGCTTATATTTCTTGGAGGATACATAGGAAACAATGTGTTGTTGTATTGAGAATTTATCTTATACATTGCGGTCAAATGTGAAGGATACATGTTTAAATCACAGCGAGTAAAAACATCTATATCAAAAATGTATTATTACACATTCATTTGACATTCAGTGAGTAAACAGCATGATTTTCTTTGTGATGTGTGGAGGCTGACGTACCGCCGCCCTGAGGGTCAGGTTGTCAGCCATGTCTGAGACGGCGTAGATGACGAAGGAACCGGCGTCTTCAAAACCCACCGGCAGCACGGGAGCAAAGAAGTCCTGGGCAAAGTAATGCAGCATTTTCCACTTTCCGCCAAATTCTAGAGGGAAAAGGAACAGCTTAAATGTAGGTAGAAAAAAAAACCACACCCAAATTAATAAAACAACAGGAACCGGTTTACCTCATGTTTCCCCTCAAAACTGAATCGGTACAAAGTTTTAATAAGCAGGCGTGAAACATACATGACATACTGAGGCAATATCAACTTAAAAACAATGACAAATTCCCGTACCAATGGAGGACCAGGACGGAGCCTGCCAGACGTCGTTGAGCTGCCAGTAGAGGGCGCCCATCGTGCGGCCTTTCCCCTCGACGACCTCGCTCCGACTTCGCAGGTAGAACTCCGTCTGAGTCTTCACACACTGAGCCTGCATCACCTGCACATTCAGCAATATAAAAGTTTTAACCTGAAGGCCCCCAATCGTTTAATTCTTGTGACGTCCGACTAGGCTAGAAAGAATGTGAAATGTGTTTGTCGCTGAGCAGAGAAGCACCAAATTAATCAAGGATGCCTCCAAGGTCATGTAATAGATTGCGAGCAATCAGGATCATCTGTTTGCTTAACTGTGCGAGGGCCACTAAGGGCGTCCTGTTCTGTGTCTCACCTGCGTTAAATACAGAGTGTCCGTGTATCTCCTCAGAGGATCGGAGCAGTTCGGCAGGTGGAAATGCATCGCGGTCTGCAGTAACATTTGCTGGTTTCCGTCCTGGTGGTGTTGTCGATGGGATGTGAAGTTGCTGCTCCAGCTCCAGTCTGTTTCCACAGTAACCTGTTAAAAAGTAAACAACAACCACAACAACGGGGGAAAACAATAGACGATAATATTGAACAACTTTTATAAGTTAGCAGCTGGTGTGTTTGGCTTGTTTAAGGTTTGTCTAGGTTTAGAAACAGTCTTTATTCGTCACGCAACACACCACACTACAACACATGCTTGCACACACACAAAATGGATCCTCTGCTTTTGACCCATCCTGGCTTGTCCTTCCTCTGGGGCCACAGCAGGAGCAGTGGGCAGCGTACGTGGACGCGCCCGGGGACCAGGTGATAAGTGTCCATCGCTGGTAAGACGATGATGGGTGCATGTTTTTGGTGGGGGTCCTTTCTGACATTAGGTGGAGGAAACCCCATGTGAGCACGGGGAGAACATGCAAACTCCACACAAAATGGCTCCTATTTAGGAGATAACCCACCAGAGCACGGTGCCAACAGCGCCCCAGGCGGGAATCGAACCCAGGACCTTCTTGCTGTAAGGCAGCAGTGCAATGCACTGCGCCACCGTGCCACATTTGTCTCACCCGTGGTGATTGCCCCCCTCTCGGAGAAGTCATGATGATAAGTTGTTTATTTATCTACACATGGTACGATTGTTCTCCAAGAAGGAGGAGGCATCCTTCATGCAAAGGAGTTATTATTGCAATCCGTTCTTGATGATTATTAAAGAGTGGCTTTGCAGGTTGAGAATTTGAACTCTACTTGCAGATAAACTGCGCATACAACAGTCCCGTGTGTGCCCAGCCTGCTGACAGCACAGGTTAAAAAAAATAAAAAATAAAATTAAAATACATTTGCAACTGGAACAGCTAACAAAATAATTATTTTTTTTATGCTAAATTTTATTCAACTGTGCATTTTTGTTATTTCTGTCATGGCATGTCTATTTTTCTTTAGATCAGAAATTAATAACAGAAGCCATCTTTCCTTGATTAGTAATTCTTAAAATTAAAACTTTAGACTAATCCTTAAACTAGTCTTTTTGTGAAATGTTTAGTTCTGCATTGCACTGACACTGCAGTGAGATTGAAATCCCGTGGTATTGGTCAGAATTATATTTATAAAAATGACAATATAATCTACTTCATCATATTAATAAACATTATCTAGAGGTAAACATATCAAGGTGTCAATTTGTTTTACATATTGACAAATAACAGTAATAAGTAATAAGTTGTCACATTACATTTTGACCAAAGATCTCCTGAAAACAGTGGTTTAACAGAACAAAGCAGATTTAGGACCAGAGTGAAGGTCACCTGCTGCAGGGTGGAGAAGGACGGCCAAGACTGGAAGCCGTACTCAGAGGCGAGGCGTGGCCGGGGTAGGGCGCTCCAGTCCCAGCAGTCCAGGTTGTACTTGTAGAAGTGTGTGTCTCCGTAGTGCTGGTCGTAGGGGTCCGCCGCCACCCAGCCCTCCTGTTGGGTCTCGGCCCCGTTGGTGGGACTAGAGACCAGGAAGGGCCGGCTCTGGTCCTCCTGGGGGAGCAGCCTCTCAGTTAATGTGTGTAGTTTGTGGTCTTAAGCCCTCCATATTTATATTTGGTCACAGAGAGATTCATCACTGGGTCATCATTGCCTGACACGGTACAAAACGGTCAAGTTAAAACACTGCAGGGTACCGATTGGTTACAGACAATCGTAACTTTGTCATACGTCATTACATCATTATTGTGCGACACGGCACACAAGGGAATATAAGACAGGAACTCCTGAAAAACAAGCAGTTTACTAACTGTCCGAGCAGAGCAGGAGAACACAGTGGATCACCGCGACACCACTGTCCACAACTCGAATCACAGTCTGGATCACAGACGCTGAGACGTCATCAGCCTCTGAGAGTACAGCTCTTTACCGACACGCACCAGGGTGAGTTATAACAATGACAAGCCCTGGTTCACAGCTAAACTTCGACGACTTTGTTTGAAAAAGGAGTAGGCATTTAAGAGTAGCAACAGGGAAGAGTTTAAAGTGGAAAAAGTGGTCCGCGGTGCCACACAAAAGTTGTGTGCTCTTGCCCACACAATCAAAGGGTATGAAAATAATTATTTATGAAGTTAGGCAGACATTTGATTTTGCAGCGGTCTCATAGCTCAGTATATCCGCTGTAAGAGGGCACATGTCATTCCGCTGCTCATCGAGCTCCACTGGTTACCTGTAGCCGCTCGCATCAAGTTCAAGTCTCTTATGCTGGCCTACAGAGTGATTGCTGGGAATGCTCCACCTACTTAAATGCTCTTGTAAGAGCACATGTTGCCCCCCGGATGCTGCGCTCGTCAAATGAGCGTCGCCTGGCTCTGCCGGCCATACAGCCACGGCAATCCAGGCTATTCTCATTTGTAGTTCCACGTTGGTGGAACGAGCTGCCAAAAATGACCAGAGCAGGGACCTCCCTCTCTGTCTTTAAGAAGCACTTGAAGACCCAGCTCTTCAGTGAGTACCTCCGGTCCTAACCTACAGTTACTTAGAACTACCTAGCAGTATTTTTTGTTACACTAATGTTGTTGTTACACTAATCTCTGTCGCAATGTAGCTTGAATGTTATTCTCCCTTGTAAGTCGCTTTGGATAAAAGCGTCTGCTAAATGACTAAATGTAAATGTAATGTTGTTTTTTTTATTATTATTATTATTATTATTATTATTATTATTATTATTATTAATAATAATAATAATAATAATAATAATCGTCATAATCATAAACGTAAGTAAGTATTTCGGTATCAAAGTCAAGGTACCTCTATTGTCACCGATATCGTCACCGATACCAGTCTGACAATAAGGAGGACCAGGCGTTTTTAGGTTTTGGATATCAATTTAAATTTGTGGCCAATACTCGGATATTACATTTCTGCCGGTTTTAAACATGATTGACTGGTGGTTCACCTCCTGGACAATAGCCCTGATGTTCTTCACGTACAGCGTGATGTAGTCCTGGTGGAATCTGGGCTTCTGGGACACAGGGATTCCAAACCAGTCGGTTGCCAGGGCAGCCTCGTTCTCGTTGTTTCCACTCCACACCACGATGGAGGGGTGGGACTTGAGACGCGACACCTGGGCCACAAGAAAAAGTGAGACCTGGCTTTACTGGGGAGATGCAGCATACACAGTAGTATACGGCTATACTAGTATACCAGTAGTACTATAAAATATTAGATCATCCTGGTAAGTTATTTAGACACTTGCTGTGTCTGGAAGCTTTATACAATTATTGATTCTTACTAAGAGAGACAGAGAGAGAGCGAGAGACATACTAGGTGGAGATAAGATAGACAGACACTCACCTGTTGAACCACCTCCTCTCTCACAGTTTCTATGAAATCCTTCTCTGTTGGATACAGAGCGCAGGCGAACATGAAGTCCTGCCAAACCTGGGACAGAGAGTCAGCAGATAAAGGAAAGTACTCCATCATCCTCCATTATCCTTCTTCAATATCTTCTCCAATATGACCATGTGACCTCATCCCTTGAAACCTGTACTAGTTTTGTTGAAGTTATTCTTTTTCACCATAGAAAAACAATTGCAAATTTAAAAATAAACATTAATTAGAAAATGTTAATTGTCAAATACAGAAATAAGTAAAAGCCTTTCCCCGTGCGATCAATTAGAGGCAGGGCTGCAATAATAATCACAGGTCAGTTACCTGGAAGTGAATCTGAAAACTCCCTGGAATGTGAATTTTGTTATTTCTCGTCCACTGCAGTTCGATGTCAAAATAGTTTCTCGGAAGACAGTGTGATGGAGAGGATTTGTTTACATCAATCGTCATTTCCTTTAATTTCATTAAATTAATCTTTAAAACACAGTGGATATCTGATTTGCAGAGAGCACCTCCCAGCATGCAATTACCATAATAACAGCAAGTAACAACCTAAACTGGCTCCAAGTCGCCTAACAGGAATTGACTGGCCCTGATGGTGTGTGTGTGTGTGTGTGTGTGTGTGTGTGTGTATATGTGTGTGTATACCATGATCCCCAGCTCATCGCAGATGCTGTAGAACAGATCCTGCTCATACACTCCTCCTCCCCACACCCGCAGGGCGTTCATGTTGGCCTCCACCGCCGACTTCAGTAAGTTTCTTACGCTATAACGCGCAGAAATAAACACATACATGATCAGAATATAATTAAATGTGACGTGTGAAACTCTGCATTTTTTCCTGTGTTGACTGAATTTTACAAAACCTACTTTGCTGTCTTCCTATTATGGCTGCTCCCTAAGAGCCGATGAGTCAAATCATCAGTCGGAAACCCGTCAGTCGTCTGAGATTCAAGTCGAGCAGTCGTTTAACAACGATAACATAACTTTTCAATGAGGAATTATGAATAAGGAGAATCATAAATATATTTTTATATGAGTGAATTGTCCGCGAGCACAGCTCTTCATGCGCCCCAATAGCCACGCCCCCTTTCTTTAAATAACCAACTAAATACAGTGTGTTTTTAGTTGTTTTGGAGGAATGGGGCATGAGTAGGGATTGGTATAGTTACGATTTTAATGGTACCACTACTCCTATAGATACTGCTTATCAACCCAAGATTCAAGATTCAAGATTTTTATTTGTCACATACATATACATACTTCCATACATATATGCAGTGAAATGTAACCCGGCACTTAAACGGTACTCTTAATGGTTCTTTTGTTTTGATTTTAAGAGAAAAACAAAAAAAAATTAAGAGCAGAATTAACACTGTTTTATATTCTGCACATTACGCATGGAGAGGGGGAGGTCGGGGAGCAATCTGCGCTCACTGTGCCATTGTCACGCACTCAGAACAGGGTCTCCTGGTGCGTGTAAGAGAGCTGGGCAGAAGGAGCCACAAATCAAGCATATGCCCAGCGATGGAGCAGGAAAGAGAGAAAGGAGAGATGGCTCTTCTGATAATAGCGAAAAATTCTTCTTAGACGAATATCTTAATCCTATCGCAAGTTAGAAATGTGTTATATAGTAAAAAAAAATAGAAAATCAATTTTTTGTTATTCTTCCAATACCATTAGCAGTATCGGTAACGTCAGAGGTTATTGATACTACGGTTGTTGGCCCGTTTAATACCGGGTCCGTCGGATCGCTCGTGCCCCCCCGCAATAGTCGAATATTCGCATTGAACAGCCGAATCTGATTCGACTGACAAAATTAGTCGGTACAGACCTACTTTCTGTCATAGGGACCATGTCAGTAGATGAATTGTACAAGACACGATATCAGATGATAGAATCATGTGGTTGCTCAAACCTTGGAGTGGTTTGAGCAGCCACACCTGTCCTGGGCCTAGATAATTGGGGCCCAGGATCAGTGTGGCTGTATACCTGTTGCTTGTTGATTGGTCTAATGAGCAACAGGTTAAACCCCCATCCCCCCCACACACACAGAAGAGGAGCCCTTATCATGACATGCTGTCCATATGCTCCTCGGGGTGTTCCACCCAGCCCACTCTCTACAATAAACTGTCTCTACAACCCCATCATCTGTGTCTGTGTGCCGGAGGGCCCTGAAAATGCCACTTGGGTGGCGTGTGGCAGGTGAAACTACCACAAATCATATCACAAATGATTAAAAGTGCTTTGGACTCCCACTCACACGGCTAGAGTGACCAGGTCCTGGAAGGCGTGGGCTGGGATCCAGTTGGAGCCCTTCAGGAAGATCGCCTTCCCGTTGATGCGGAAATAGAAGCTCAGGCCTGGAGAACCCTGGATGGGCTCCTGGACCAGCTCCACAGTGCGGAAATATACCTAAAAACACACAGTCATATGCATAACCCAATTTACAAGGAAAGCAAAGTATAACTTTAAAAGTTTATTTATTCAGCCCTTAACCACAGCACAATCTCAAAGAGCTCCACAAACCCATATTTCACATCGAAATCAACAGCATCCCCAACATCTACCTCTACTCAGAAAGCACACCCAGAAAAAAACCCACAAGAACTCAAAATTATTCAGTTTTAGTCTTTAATAAATGTTATTTTGATGTGAATGTTAATCGCAAAGACAGAGTAGTTCCCAAACCTTGGAGTCTGCACTGAAGGGGAAATGTGTGTCCAGGAGGCCACTGACACTGAGGCGGTAGAAGCGCTGCTCACCATGACCGTGTGGCCACCACAACTCCACCCCGCTGTTCTGGAAAACACCCCAAACATTTACTCAAAGCAGCTCCCGACACTGAACAATGCATTTAGAAGACGAGAAGGAAGGTCTATGTGGGGAAGAGCTCCTCTCACAAGCAGGATCTTTCATGTGCATGGGAGAAGAGCCAACATTCAAATTGAAAACAACTACTCTATTAGGCATCAAACTCGTCTATTTTGACAGTGATGAGTATTTTTGTAGACTTCTGCGCCTTATTTTCCACACTTCAATGTGGCTGCACCGTGTTTATGTGCAGCGTGTAGATATTTCGGGTCTTTCCCGGGAGAAACGACGCTCGCAGAGTCTGTTCTGACGCCAGCTCCGGGATGGCGAGAGTGACTTGTCCCTTCATCGTCTCGACGGCCTCGACGAGGAGCTCGATCTGAAGACTCCACTGAGAGAGAGTCCGGTCTGGATGGACAGAGAGAGAGGATTTCAAATATAGAAAAAATGAAGCTTGATGAATAAGTAATGCAAATATAAAGACAATGCAAAGACTGTATACAAGGTTAAATTTAGCAGTACCCCCCACATTACTACAAGAACATTTTAAGATGCCAGAGGAAAGTGA
>NC_137198.1:45000-90000 GCF_960531495.2 Zeus faber | reverse complement strand
TAACACGAAGATATGAAAAAATAAATATTGACGTCAAACCACAACGGATCATCTGCCTCCCTGACACCACCCGCCGGCATGTCCCCCCTCAGCACATCCATAAACCTTCACTTTGACGTCAAACTGTTAAATAATAATACAATAAAATAAAACGATTTATTTGCGTCAAACTGTTAAATTATAAAAATAAAAAAATAAAGACAAACGATCAAATAATAATTAAAAAAAAAGAAAATAATAATATTGACGTCATGTTGTTGTGTAAGCGCCGACGGCGTAAATGGAGTGAAGTCGGTGACGCGTTTCTTGGAAAGGTGCGTGGTTATTACCGTAAACTCAGAAAGGGAAACGCCTTGTGTATTTATTTATTTGTTAAACCACGTTATACACTGTCATAGTGGAATCCCAACTGCTGACACAATGATTGGACTAAACATGAAATAAATAACAGAAAATGTCAACAAACCTTGTTAGATTGAGATTTCTTGGCTGACATCACGGGAACTCAGTTGACTCCAAATTAAATCTCGGATCCTGAACCCGCCCCAGGAATGAAAATAAAATTAATATAAATAAATTACACCAAACTAATAATTATCAGCGATGATTCCCAATCAAACGAAACACATAGGACAATGAATAAAGATTTTAACAGAACTCTCAGCAATAAATCACATGTTTTATGAAAACAGGTGTGCCATTGTGAATTTATGGGAGGAAGTATATTTCTCTCTATCCATCTTTGAAACAGGCCACAGCCTGTAAATATGATCCATCCCACTTCACATTGAAACTGTTCATCAAAAAAAACAAACAAAAGAAACAGACACCAGTTTGATTATATGATTTACGCAACTTTATTGAAGGGAAAACTAAAAAGGGGGAGGAGCCACGAGTTGATCATCAACCATGGGCCTTGGCGCCAATATTTTAGGGCTTTCGAAAAGACAATGTTCAAGTAGGCATAAAAACTAACAGCTCTTCTGCTAAATTCTAAATAATGAAAAGAAAAGAGAAAGCCTTTGAGGGGACCAATCTTTCCAGCAGCCTCGCCTTACGATCCACTTGTTTTGAACAAACATATCAGATATAATACCCTACTTTATTAACATGCATAAAATACAACATTGAAATGTTTTTTTTATTTTCTTTTATACGTTTTCGTTTAAACATCGATACATAGTGCTGTGCTTCTTTGTACACATACTCAGCTGTGGTATACAATAATTTATTTCCCGTAGATTATGGTTTTCTAGTAGGCTATTAACAATTAGAAAAGCATACCAATATCACACCAGTCCGGGAAAGGGGCAGAGAATTTAAATATGGGGCAGCAGAGATCTGCTTCCCCACAGTTTCTGTAGATTTAAACCTTCCTTCTCAACTCCCTCACATAATTGCTGTAGTCAGTGCTGATTAAGGGAGAAAAAAAAAAAAAAATGTCAATGGTGATATTTGCCAAATGAGATCCTCTGACTTTTAATGGCAGTAATTACGGAGAGTCGGTGAAAGACAATTACTTGGAGCTACGAATCCTAAAGAGCAAATTAAAAAAAAAACAAACAAACAAAAAAACAAACTCCAAGACAAAACAAGGAAGGAAAAATAATAAAGCCGGTCCGTGGTACTGCGGCAGCTGGTCGCCGTGGAGATGATGTGCAGGCTTCATCGCTGGATCAGTCGCTGTGACTGCGTTCTGAGTAACATCATTGATTTTGAGGTTGAAAAAAATAATAATAGTAAAAAAGAAAAAAAAAAGTGGTAGCACAGGCAAGCCAGGCCTTCCTTGCTGGTGCATGCTCGAGGGAAACGAAAAAACAAGGAGTTCCCAACCATGTTGACTGACTCCGTGCAAAACTGGCGGCCCAAACATCAGTGAAAGCGGTGCCCACGACGCACCGTCTTCTTAAGAGCGCACGGGTGAAAATAGGGAGGGTGGGGGGTGTCGAATGGTCGAATTAAACAAAAATAAAATCAGAAAATATTAAGTAGGATCCAGCGCCACTTTCCCCACAATCTCTCCAAATGACGTCATCACATTGCGTACTTAAGTGTCCATTCTTTTGCTATTTTGCTGTATCTGTGAACAAAGGAAATCAAAATGACCATTTTCCCCCTTTAAGATGTTGTGCATACAGAGTACAAACAACTCACGTGCAAAGCTTTGACAAACAGGCTCTGATCATCTTACCTTTTCCGTGCCAAAATGCACCTTGTTTGGTCCAAGGTTTTTATTGTCATAAGCACAACCAAACAGCATGAAAGCAGATATGGCTGATGAGTGGGTTAACTAGAACCACTGATCAGCACCGTTGGCAGCATATTTTGTCAATGTCACCAGCTTTACAATAATTGTATTGAAAAATAATTGATTCAAATATGTATTTATACTTATCTTAATTCAGCTGTTCTCCTAATTAATTAAATTTACAAAATACAATTGCCAATATTTCTGGGGATCTGGTGTTGCCAGCGGATATCCGGGCCAGGACCCCTCTTCCGTGCACCCGCCATTGTTTACAGTCGTTCCAGCAACTTGAGACGCCAGAATCAAGTTGGAGTTGAGAGTCCAAGTCTATGATTGCATTGTTTCACAAGTAGTAAATAAATAAAATAAATATATTTTTTCCAGGCGAAAATAAAGAGCTAAATCCTCAGAGTGATGGGTGCTGACATCATCTAAAACTCTCTCTGCGTCTCTCTTATACAACAAGTAAAAGACGGCGACTATTGTGAAAAACTTGGCAACTAGTAATAATCCGTAGTTGTGAAACTCCCATCGCTGACTCTGACATTCTTACACATGGAGCCAGCCCCAACGTTTTTTTTTGTCATATCAAACTAAATAGTAATATTAATAAAAGTTCAGAAAATACGGCAAAAAACAAAGAAACATGCAAAGAATGTATGAAAACAACGGAGTAAAAATAATATTTTTACGACAGCACGGGTCAATAGATTCTGTGTACAATGCAATCTGGCTCCTACTGTGTTAGTTAACGTGGCCAAATACCAAAATCCACAACAGACCCCCTCCCCGTGCTCAACTTCAGAGTTATTGGAAGTTCACCCGCCCACACTCTGCGCTTTATACGGTACAGACATCACTATAAAGCAATAGTGACACTGATCATCACTGACAAAACAAGATGTGTTCATGCGATACCAAAGAGCATCCACAGTTATATTTTCAGCGGGCAAACTGTAATTAGTGGAGCCATTTCACACAAAAGTCCCAAAGCTGTGAACGAGGCCCTAGGCCCAAATGGAATCCTTAATAACCTCAAAGGAAGGTTGGAGTCAGCACCGAGCTCCTCTGCTTATACGGATGTGACCAGAACACCAAACACACGGAGCCACTCCAAACCATGAGCCAGGATGCAGTGCTGGCACCTCACCCTAAAGCATGGCATACTTCTCCGTCCACTCCCGAGCTACTTTATTATACCTAGCAGAGTGAAACCACAAACTCAATCCACAGTCCTGCCCATCACCAACACACACTGTCCTCTTCTTACTCCTGCTCAATGTGTTCTCTTTATTCATAATTTTAAAGTTGCTTTAAGAATAAGAGACGTACTTCTGAGTATCTGTTTTGTAGATTCGTGCAATCTCTGGAACCAGTGGGTCATCTGGGTTTGGGTCACATAGAAGTGAGCAGATGGACAGGAGAACTGCAAGAAAAGAAGGGTTAGGCTTACACACACACACACACACACACACACACACACACACACACACACACACACACACACACACACACACACACACACACACACACACACACACACACACACACACACACACACACACACACACACACACACACACTTTATTAAACTTGGTTCAGGTTCCTCTCCTGTGGCAGCCAGAGAGAAAAAATTCAGTTCTGATTCCATTTCAAAAATACTTCATACGATAAGATAAACCTTTATTAGTCCCACAACGGGGAAATTTGCAAGGGTCCCATTAAATGACACCGTTCTACAGCATCTGCGATGAGCTGGGGATCATGACACCCACACACCACACATCACACACCTTTTGAAATAGTGAGCGCAGGAGACCACTGTGACCTGAGGATGTCCAGACAGATGCTGCCGTTGCTGTTAATATTTGGGTGGTAGATTCTTGTTGTGAATGCAACCTGAAACAAACAAAGAGTAGAACACACAGTGAGAGAGAAAAAAACAAAACAAAAAAAAAAAACAATGCATGAATAGGGATGCTCAATGGATATATATTTTTACGATACCGATCTATGATTCACAGGTACAAGCGTCCACAACAAACATTGAATGAGTTAAAAGCCCACAAATCATCTCAAATCTGAGCTGGCTCTTCATAGGGTGATTGGATGGAAGCAGGGTTTTACAAAGATTTAAACAGCACAGACAAAAGACAGTGTAAAATAAATAAATTGAAGCCAGTTAAGTAAATGTAAGAAATCGAATAGAATAGTGGGAGAGACAACAACATTTAGAAAAAGAACCGTGTTGAAAGACTAAAATAAATTGACATACGCCCACTATAAGGTAACTATCTGGCTTAAGAACAGACAATGTAAAAGGGAAAGTTGGTTGAAAAGCCACGCTCACCTTGGGGGGTTTGAAGGGATAATCTGTGGGGAAGTGGATGGTCAAGAAGAAAACTCCTCCCTGGTATGGGCTGTCGTTCTGCGTGCACACACACACACACACACACACACACACACACACACACACACACACACACACACACACACACACACACACACACACACACACACACACACACACACACACACACACACACTGACCAAGCAGCTATTTACAAAACAACAATGACATGGTCAGATTATCTACTTACAGGTCCCATGATTGTGGCTTGCCAATGAAACACTGGAGAAGACAGGAAAGAAAAGTGAAAGTTAGAGAAGCAGGAAGTGTGGCGCAGCATGTCTGCCGGTATCACATACAGACATTTTAATGATATTTGAGACTTTCTAAAAAGGGACCCGCAGACACCGGGAGGCACCAACTTTAGTTGGAGACCCGGAACTACTGTCCAAAACTGTGATGATTATTATTATTTCTATATTATTGTTTTTATGCTTTACATTACCTCAGCTGAATAGCGTTAGACCATATTTCTATAGAATAGTTATATCTTGTTTTGTTATTTTGAGATACATTCTTCCCCATCACCAACCGACATTGTGTCCATCTGTTTCCTTTTGGAAGGAAACCTGATTCATCTGAATCACAAAGGAATGACCCATTTTTTCCATACACATAATACTACTTTGACCGTATGTATGTGAGAAATAATCACTTGAACTACTTCAAATAAATAATAATAATAATAATAATAATAATAATAATAATAATAATAACAATAATCACAATATATTGTGATCCCTACACATAAAATCTAGCCGATGGGATTTTGGAAAAACTAAACTGAAACACTAGTTCTGAATGTGGCTGGGGTGTGGGTGTGGCCACGTACTGTCGTCACCCACAGGGCCAGCAGAACACTGGGCGGGGGGGTCGCGAGCCAAGTCGTTCAGCTCCTGAAACAAAAAGAGAAGTTGGGGAAAGAAAACAAAACACGCTACGGCAACTTGCCTTCACGCTTGCGGCAAAGAACAACACATTTAAACCGATTCAGGCCGCGATCGACACCCTGTCGACACCTCAAAACAATCAGCACGGAAGACGAGGTTTCCCCGGTGCGCGGATTCACCCTGTCGAAAAATTGTGAAAAAGGAGGGAATATCGAAACACAGGTAAAAATCACAGAGGAGCGTTATCGCCCAATTCTAAAACGATGACTACTCAGCGAGCATTTTGTCAGACGTAGCAACTAGGCGCAGATGTGTGGTTGCCAGACACTCCTAAATGCAGCCTAAGATAATTCCCCCCTTTGTATCCAGGGGCCCCGGTTCGACCACTTTTGGGTTCTGAGATCCGATCTGAACATTCCTAATGGTCCGTGTTGTTCTCTCCCACGGCGCTAGCACCTCAGGTGGAGAATAAAAATAAATAAATCAACTCTGCAGAAAAGGTTTATGAGGCTACGATATCAAACACTGGACATCCAGAAATACAGCTCTTCACATTTGTTTTATCTTGATATCCCTTATTATTGTAAAAACTCTTGTGGAACAGAAAGACTGAAAGCGCTTTTATTATTCTCTTAAACCATGAACAATGCACAATTTACCCAATTAAATATACTGTACAAACACTATATACACACACACTACACTATATACTGTCCATACCCTATATACTGTATGTATGTTTGTATATGTGATACATTTTCATGTGTGTAAGATAGATAATTAGATAAACAGTTTACTTCTATGAGACCCATGATCAAAACATTTGGGAAATAATTAATTTCATTATGATTTAAAAAGTTATATTGAAATGAAAATGACCAATGAAACATAATAATAATAATAATAATAATAATAATAAATGTAGTTATTGCTATATATAGATCTCGCTTTGGGGAACATGCGGTGTTACAGAAGGAACCCCGGGGGGACCGGTCCCCACCTTGAGAACCGCTCTGGTCCACACGGTGGAAGGGGAAAGTTGAGACGTCGGGTTATTTATTTATAGTCTACAAGTTTATTTTAGGATTTTAGAAAGGGGGGTCATTTTGGTGGAGGGTCCGACCCCCCCCCCCCCCCCCGTGACGTCACAGGCCCAAGATGCGCCCCACGCTGGTTTCGGTTCCTTGTGCGGTTCTGGAATTAACAAGTGACTTTTTTGTTTGTTTTTGGTTTCGTTTTGTGCAAGTCTCTGACGGGTCCAAGTTGGGACATGTAGTTGACATCAATGTTTGGGGCGGGGCGTCCGCCACGCTTCGCTCGCCGCGAACCGGACCTGTGACACAACACGTTTTCACACAACCCCGACCTCGGTTAGCCGTTAGCTTCACCCCAAAGCCGCTAGTCAGAGCATGGCAGCTAACACAATGCTAATAGTTAACGTCCTGGTTGATAGTTAACAGTTAACTAGTTAGCTCAAGGGATACTGACAGCTAACGCGTCAGATAATACAACTCCCACCGTAACAGTGTTATCCGACGTAACGCTAACCGTTAACATGCTATCCAACGGAACGGAACAGCCGCCGTGGCAACTCATGGAATAACACCAGTTAACGGGTTATCTACCCTGCTTGTGCTAGTTAACTAGTGGGAGGCGGTCAGTTAACTACCATGCTGGTGCCAGTTAACTAGTGGGAGGCGGTTAATTACCGTGTTAACTACCATGCTGGTGCCAGTTAACTAGTGGAAGGCGGTTAGTAAACATGTTAACTAACAGCCTGGTACCAGTTAACTAATGGAAGGCGGTCAGTTAACGTGTTAATTAACACGCTGGTAACAGTTGTCGCGTTACCCAACACAATGCTACCACGTTAGCTGTTGGCACCACAGCCGCAGTGTTGAACGCCACGGCGGTTGTCCTAGCGCGGCTCGGGGCAGTGGCTATGGGAGGCTAGCGCGGTTAGCCGGGGCAGCTCACCTTGTTGATCCTTTTCAGCGCCATCCTCGCTCGCTTCGTCGCCTGGTTCTCGTACGTTCTTCTCGGGGTTCCGGGTGGGTCGAACCGCGATATGCCAGGGTCCTCTGACACACACTGACGCTCGGTTAGCTCGACGGCCTTCCTTCTAGGGCTAGCATGCAGCTCCGCTAGCGGCTAGGAGGTTAAAGTACGTACTGCTCCGAGACGCTGACGAGCTGGTTCCGAGCTGCTTTTGTGTTTGTTTATTTGGTGGTGGTGGTGGTGGTGGTGGTGGGGGGGGGTTACATTCGCCGCCGATCGGACATCGCCCGATTCTTCGGTTTTCCGGTCACTTTTTGTCTTCCGCCTCTCGACGCCACGAACGGGGGATTAATTACTCTAAAAGTTGGTGCGTTTCTCCGCGGAGGAAAGTGGCTCCAACCGCTGCTCCGCTCCAAACTGATCCCGGAACAGCTGCTGCCTGCGGGTTATAAAGCTCCGAGGAGGGACGGAGCACAGCGCTTTATAATAATATTATTATTATTGTTGTTATTATATGATTATTATTTTTTATTATTGTTACTATTATTATATTATTGTTATTATTATTTTATTATATTATTACTATGTTATTATAACTGTATGATTATTATTGCTATTTTTATATTGTTTATATTATTGTTATAAGCATTATTATTATTATTATTAGCATTATTTTACCCATATTTTTTATTATTACTGTTGTTATTATTATTATTATTGTTGTTATTATATTTTCATTATTACCATCATTATACCAAGTTACTCAACATGAAATAAATACATCATTTGATTTTTTTATGAAATTACCTTAAATAATTGACAATTCCAAGGTGTTTTTCTATTTTTATTGCTCTTATTTTTATTGCCTATTTGTTTTGATGTTTGCCTCTGCAACACCGTATTTTCCTCAATATCCATATATGGCAATAACTAAATGAACCATTATAATAAATGTTTAAGTCATTTTCAGAATTTATTATTTTTTAATCATAATGAAACAAATTATTTCCATTTTTTTTTAAATCATGGGCCTCATAAACTGCCTATTATCTCGATAAACTGTTTTCATAATAGGAGATCTTTCGGTTTATATCTATCATCTATGTATATGTATCTATTTATCTATTTATCTCACACACACGTGTATATGTATAACAGTGTGTGGATAGTGTGTGTGCAGTGTATATACAGTATAGTGTATATATGGTGTATGTACAGTATATTTAATTGGGTAAATTGTGCATCGTTCATGGTTTAATACATTAGAGAATTAAAGTATCTATCTATCTCACACACACATGTATATGTAGAACATATACAAACATGCATACAGTATATAGTGTGGACAGTATATAGTGTGTGTACAGTATATATAGTGTGAACAGTGTATATATAGTGCATGTACAGTATATTTAATTGGGAAAATTGTGCATCATTCAGGGTTTAATAGATTGAAGAATTACAGTATAAAAGGAGATTCACAACAGCAAATGAAGGGAGGAACACATGCTCAACCGCACAAAACATTTGATTCAGGGCCAAGAAAAGAATAAAAGAATAAAAGCGCTTTCAGTCTTCCTGTTCCACAAGAGTTTTTACAATAAAAAGTAAAAGGGAAATGACGAGTTGTATTTGTGGATGTCCAGAGTTTGATATCGTAGCCTCATAATCCCTTTCTGCAGAGTTGATTTATTTTTTTATTCATAAAATTTCTATACTTGTGTACAATTAACGTTGTTTTTTTTACCATCCAGACATAACTTGAAGTAGAAGCAACACATTCATTGGACTGTCAGTTAAAGGGCACCATCATCTCCCGATCAGTTCACTAAGAGAAGGCAAACGGCTTTTCACTGAGTCGGGTGTGGCGTGCTGGATGTACGACTGCTGACAAGCGGATCAACACTGCAGTAATAAAGCCGCCCTGTCATCCCGTCTACGGGTGTTTGACGCCACCTTATTCATTATTCGGGTACTTTGAGGCTCCGTTTTCACGCGGTACCACCATCTTTCCCAAAGCGGTGCGGTCGTTAGATCCACCGCCGCTGTCCACACCCTCCGCTTTGTGTCTCGCACTGCTCCGGTTTCCATCTCCGTCCCCAGCAGCGCTGTAAGACAACGCCGAAGGTCTAGTTGCTCCCGCTCCTCGGCCTGAAGAAAGCGCTTCATCTCCGAAGAACAGGCTTCCTCCGCCCGGGCCGCTCCTGTGTGCGGGCGGAGATTTAGAGTTTGAAACACTGCCCGCTGGGCTTCCGAAGCCGACAAAGTCTCCGCTGGCACTGAAGCGCAGCCCTTGGGCTGCCTCTTCACAGGCCGCCTCCCCGTGGGGGTGAAACTGCGGGCCTCCGTGGGCTCCACCGGCCGCTCCCTCCAGGAAGCCCTCTCTCCCCTGTGACTGCTCCGCGGGGCTTGGCGCCACCAGATCGTTTTGGGCGTGAAAAGCCTCCGTTTCCCTCCGAGCTGGTTCTAGGAGGGTCTGAGGGTCTTCTGGAGGGTCCTGAACTGGGTCCGGACCCTTGGGGTTCTGGGGGCGGGCCATGGAGGGCCGCACCGCCTGGTGGCACATGGGACACGTCTCCTGCACGTACAGCCACTTGCGAAGGCAGTTTCCGTGGAAGAAGTGGCCGCAGGAGGTTATCACGGCGGAGCTCATCTCCTGTGGAAACCACGGCAGAAAAACACATAATTTACTGTAGTTTGTTTCAAACAATTTTCAAATTCCACTGAAGAAAAAATAATCATGTAATTGAGCTCTTGTGTTGCAAGATCAAAATTGCCAGGCTGTAATAATTCTTTCCAGCCAGCAGCTCTGTGTTTATCAGAACAAGCTCAGGTTTCACACTGAAAGTGAAAACTACTTGTATTATTATGTTTGACATTTAAGTGGTTTACCAGATATTAGTGTGCCCTGGGATGTTTTCATTGTAAAAAGTGTGCCGTGGTAGAGAAAAAGTTGGGAAACAACCACATTTATAACCAAATTAGATAAAAGTAGATGTTACCTGACATGCAGATCCACAGAGATGTGGAGCAAACATTACAGAGTGAGTCAAATCAAAACCAAACCAGATGAGGACGTAAAGCCAGATTTAAACACCTGTCTGTACAGCTTCATGGTCAGGCTGTCGACGCAATTATTAATAACTGAGGACTTCTATGAGTGACAGGAAACTGGGACTAGTCTCTGGGACTCTATCACTTTACACCGGTGATTCTCCTTTTTCATATCAAGGACCCTCGATCTGATCCGCATGAGGCCACAGACCCTATTTGATAAGATTTAGTCTCTGCGATCCAATCTAAGCAGATTGTTATATTGTTAGATCTGATATAGTGTCTATTCTCTAGTTTGGGAAATAATAGTGAAACTAAGCTCCAAACACAGAATTTATTGTATATTCTCTTCTGGTGCTGACGTCTTGACAAATGAAATAACGGTGAAGTTTAACTATTAATCATTTTGCTGGGGACCCCCTGGAATCTCTCAAAGGACCCCTAGGGGGGTCCCCAGACCCGGCGCTATTAAACCATGCTAAATAATGCATCCAACCTGGAAGCAGATGCAGCAGACGTCATTGTGATGCCGCAGCTCTAGCTCGGAAGCTCTGGGCAGCGAATTGATCTTCTTGGCCGCTTCCCGTCGGAGCAGGAAGCTCTTCCAGCCGGACTGAGCCCGGAGCCACACATTAAAGTAGGAATGGATGATGATGACGGAGGCTCCCATCCAGCTCCATTCCCCGAACAGCGACTCCCACGTGCCGTACGCCACCACGCACAACGCCACCACGAACTCCAGCACCCGGCTGACGGCGTTCACCCAGTAGATCACCTCGTCCAGGCTGTCGATGGGGTCGCTGCGGAACAGCTCCACCATGAAGAGTGAGTAGATCAGCATGGTGCCTGTCACCTGCACAACCAGAGGAAAGGACAGCAATCAGAATATTTGGGAATATATATAGGAATAAAACACATTTAATGACAATAGAGTAGACCAGAAATAAAAAATGATTGTTGGGGCACTTATCAACAGGAGGTTAGACCATGTTCATTTTAGACTTCATGACTGGCCTCATTCCTCACCTGGTAAAAAGGGAACCAGGAAACTTACAAAATGCAATATGTAACATATAATGCATAATTCTGACAGAAAATCTAATCTAAAGACTTGAAAGGCTTTATCTGACTAAATTTAAGTCCCCATGAGTTTAAATATGTCTTTATTTTTTAACCTTTATTATAATTCTGGAGCCATCATGTTATGCATTACAATAAACTCATAAGAAACAGATTGAGGCTAAATAATAATCTTTCGTACTGTACTTTAAAAACATTACATTGCACATTACATATACAGTATCCACACTTTGGGAAATTGTTTCATGTGAATTTGAGTAGGTTACTCATTGTTTATCATAGAGCATGGAGGAAGCTGCAAGAGGATTATATACTGTAGATATTACAAAATATGTAAAACATATTTAACTAATCTTATTAAAAAATAATGAAAAAATCAATCTTAGAAATCTCCTGTGACCATGTATGCACATCAAGTGACCCACATGTGGGGTCATGACCCCAAGGTTGAGAATGTCTAACGTTAAGGACTTTTCACTTCCCTTAGAGAGTCTGGGAAAAAAAAGACCACAGGAAGACTAACATCCTGAAAAACAATCTAACAAATAAGTGGTGTGAGGATTTCAACTTCCCTACCTGAAGAGATGTGAGCATGCAGCTGGACACCAGGATCAGGAGCCAGAAATCCATGTGGAAGAAATGGCCGATTTTATAAGCCATAAAGACAGGAAACACCAGCAGGAGCAGACACATGCTGAGGCCACGGAAATGTTTCCACAGGCTCCTGGAGGCACGGGAGAAATGTCATCAAACTGGGTGATGGGCACAAGGTCAAATTCATTCAGTATGTGTGTCCCAATGGTAACGGTAGTCCTATTGGTCTGTATCTGACAATTAGACTTTTTCTTGAAACAACTTTGTGGAACACTGATTGCCTGTATTGTAATAAAGATATATTAACGTGTGGCTGCAAAATAATGAAAATTGAAATTTTTGGTGGCTTTTGAAGCAAATTAAGTGATTGTGTAAAATAAGTATATTTCTTTGTGAGCTGCATTTAATCATTTTATCCCTCTATTGAAACATTTGGCTTTGTTTGAATGCTAAATAGAGAAGAAGTAGGATCGACTTTGGTCTTTTCATATGTTTACGATAAGAATATTATTATTATTAATATTATATTAGAATATTAATATTATTAATGCTTATTGGTATTATCTGCTAGGGTTGATTGCTTTCGCTAAATGGATATCTGACTCATAAACTAACACTTTTATTCCGTCACCTATTTCGAGACGCTCCCAGAGCCAGAATGACTGGATCGGTTATTTCAATCATGGACTGCAGAGTGGAGGTGACCACGATGAAGAGGATGATGCTGAGAAGGAAGGTGCGCTGCGGCGCCTGCATATCAAGCAGGCCAGTCTGCAGTGCCAGCAGGAACAAGGTGACGCCCTCCGTCACGCCTCTGGAGGGAGCGAGAACACGACAAGAGTGAGACAGACCAGTTTGTTGCACGACAACCTGTGCACGAAACGTTGTATCTGAAACAACAATTTCATCACCATCAGAACTATCGATGCTCTACGGTACCTGTGCATGACATTCTCGTTCTGAACAGCAGCATATCCTCCCAGGTAGAACTTGCATAGGTTGAGCAGACCCAGAGCCAGGTAGGAGACCACAAAGGTCAGTCCAAGCAGGGAGTAGGGCGTGGCACAGCACTCAGACACACTGCAGAGTAAAAGGAAAGACAGAGTTAAGTCAGCTGCTGCGTCCAAAATCCTATAATAGCATGATATTTAGCACACCAAGTTAGTATGTATGCATTTTCAGTATATCTGACACAATTGTATGCATCAAATAGTAAATGAAAAGTACCAGGATGACATACTACATCTGGCGACATATCGCAGTTTGCAAACACTGCACACTGGCAAGCATATCCTACAATGCATTATGAAGGCATGCTGGCACTTAACTGCTGAAAGGACATGGCAATATGATGACATTGTTCTTTTTACTTACATAGTCAAAGAAGCCAGACGGTAATGCACATGCAAGTATGTTACTTAAATACGTAGTACATAGTACGCAGTCAGTGTTTCCCTGTTATAGCCAATAGTGGGCAGGCCAGAGATACATTTTCACTGTGATTGACGGTTGGCTACCTCCAGATATATTCAAACACAAACACACAGCTTCCTGAACGCACCTTGTGAGCAGAAAGAGCATGATTCCCTGATGACCGCCCGAGGCCTTGTGGGCCATGAAGTCCGAGGAGAGCTGCACCACGAACAGAACGAACCAGAAGACGCTGAAGAGCACTGGGACGGCAAACTGGTTCCAAAGCGAGATGCCCACAGCCAAGAGTCTGTAGAGCTCAATGACCTGGAGAGGGAACAGCACTGGTGATAGTTTGCTTCAGACTGAAACATTCCTAAGGATAATGGGTAGATTTCACTTTGTTTCTCATTGTCATGGTGGGTTGGTGCTGTCCTTTCTAAGTAAAGGCACCAAAAGTCATCAAGAATGTAACTTTGATAGAGATGCATGAATGGCTCCATGGCAGAGAAACAGCATTTACCTCCATTTGAATCAGCTCTGAATAGGCAGCTCTTGCCAGGCGATACGGCACAAAGAGATTGTAAAGGAGGAACATGGCTATTCCCACTCCGGTGAGGCACATGGAGAAGGAGTGGACAGTAAGCATGGTGGCGTGGGGTGCAATGCAGAGTCTGGCCAGCAGGGGCAGCATGTGGGCAGAGAACAGCCACACCTTTCTGGTCTTCAACAGAAAGGCACACAGCGTGCTGAGAATGATCTGACCTGAACACAGGAGAAATAAACAACAGAAGGCGAGTCAGAACTACACATCTGTGCAGCCAAAATGATATTTGTACATTGATAACTATATAAGTTATACTGTAACCAGCAACAGTGATTAGAATATATTATTTTTTTAATTAGGGGATGAGACCGAACTGAACAGGTGAACGGTCATTCTGTCTTCTGCCAGCAGTTTTCTTACACCACCATCAGGCCACCAAAGGAAACGAAGAAAGTTGACATCTTTAAGTGGTACTCTGACCTGATAAAACATATCCTCTGTATATCTATATATCCTGACACCATGACAGTTTCAGCCGAAACCTGAGGAGAACAGCGTGTTGGATAAGTCTTGGTCTTGTAACAGCTCTTTGTTCAAAGATGTGCCCCTGTATCTGGCAGCACAGTCAAAAAGCACACGGACGGTCTTCTTCTGTGGGTAGTACACACCATAGTGTAGTACAGTATAAACTGTACCATATCCGTCCATCATCTCTTTGCAGCTGGTTGACAAACATTTTCAGTGTGACCTTCCTGTATGACCCCATCCATGAAACTTTTATAGTCAAAAAACACCTGATTTTTCTTGAACTTTTTAATAAGGTTAAGGGCATGTTGTTCTGCAATGTGACAGTTCTGTGGCATCTTCACATCATCCTTTTGGAAAGGGAGTTGGAGGTAGTAGTGTCAATTCTTTAATATAGCAGAGTCAGACCTTCGTGTGAAACTATTTATCTTTGATGGATAACTGGCTTTTCTCACTGTGGCGCTGTTCAGGAAAATCTCTTATTGTATTGTTGAACAAGCAGTTCTTCTTTGCCGCATAAGGGCCGTTCCCTTCACTATTCACAGCCTCCTATGGTTTCAAAGCTTTTGGGGAATTCAGTCCAATGGTGAATGCCCATTCAAAATGTAAGACTTTAAAAGACATTTTAATGGCATTGTTTAACAATGTCAGCGATTCAGCCCTGTGTTCCACAATGGAAGATGAAACTGCTGGTTAAAGTCATACACCAGGGAAAGATGCTCTTTGTGACTCAGTCGCAGAGCCCCAAAGCCCCGCCACCTGCTAGCTCGCTGCTCTTTGAAGGTTTATTGATATTACATGTGCCGCGTGTCCAAATTGCACCACATTCGACACTGCACATCCTTCAGTCCCCAGCAATACACCCGCCAAGTGTGAAGTATATCTGATGAACAATTGTCAAGATAATCGAAGGACATACAAGCAGACAGACAGACAGAAATACAGAGTGAAATGTACTAAAGATATTTGGCTTTACCCTGTTATGAAGATGTTCTAGCACGGAGAGTAAATGTTAGATTATTGGCACCTACTTGTCAGTGCAGAGACAAATCTGTTAAAGGCCAGAGAATCAAGATACAGCGGCCCTTCGTTACCACACTGAACTTCTTCACGCACATAATCCCTGTGAACAAAAGAAGACATAGGAAAATGACAGTTAATTGAAGCTAATTCTAATTTGCACAGTCATCACTGGGTATCAAACCAACAGCATTTCACCTTCTAATCACCCGGCCTTACCAATTATTTACCATCAACTTTAATCCAGTTTTGAAACATATAAAATTACTGAAAGAGAGGCATTAAGTTGTAGTACACAACAAGAATCAAAAAAAATCACCAAAATCAATAATCAGGCTGTTCACAGACCACTTTGCAGACCAAAAGTTTTTGATACAGAAAACAAATGCCCTGTAAATGTTAACCATCAAGAGGGACAATAGATTCTGACACTGGTCGGACTAAAATATGTTGTTTGTGAAAATGTAGCAGCAACAGTACACGTAACATCAGTCACAGTAGTAGCAAGACGGCATCTCACTTGGAAATCTGATGCCCCACATAAAGAAGGAGGGCAGCGAGAATATGAAGGTAGAGTGTCACAATGTGTCTCAATGGAAGAACCAACACCACCGCGTTGATCAGGTGACCTGTGAGACAAGCAGTAAATGAAGAAGAACCTTTATTCGTCACACGACACACCACTACAACACGTGCACACACACACACACACGCACATGCTTTGGATGGTGGCTGGTGAAATGGCTACTCTGCATTTGACCCTTCCTGGCTTGTCCTTCCTCCAGGGGGGCAGCCAGGAGCAGTGGGCAGCATTCAATGACGCGCCAGGGGACTCCACACAGAAAAGCCCCTTATTGAGAGATAACCTGCCGGAGCACGGTGCCGACGGGCGGGAATCAAATTCTTGCTATGAGGCAGCAGTGCAATGCACTGTGCCACCATGCCACAAATGGATCCAAGTATTAGGCTCAACGGCAGGTTTTGAGTTTTATAACCTCAGAAATGTTCACTCTGACACAGAATAACTTGACTCATTTTTTTATGGAACACCTTACAAATTCAAATCTCATGGTTTTGAAAACCATGTGCATATACATACCAAGGTAGTACATATTCCAGATGACATATTTGTACTTAAAAAGCATGTCTTCGTTTTTGGCCCTAAGCTGCTCTGTCACACCATCAATGTCACACTTGTACAGCAGGTCCAGCAGTAGCATGCTGGGCACCCGCAGGGCCACGTTGGCAAGCTCTTCCAGATGAGGCATCTCTATGGAGTTTCTTCACGTGATGAACCAGCGTGTCACATAATGGAGCCGGCCGACCAGGGTGGTCACTACCAGGGTGCCTGGTGCCTGGGTGGATCTCTGGTCATCTGGGGGGAAAAGGTAAAAGATTACACACACACACATTTGCATGAGTGAAACACACACACACACACAAACACACAAAGAAATTCAAAGAAATGATGACAAACCCTGCACTTACTTTGCAGAGAACCTCACATCACTGCTGCCTGTCTGCTGCTCGGTGGCGAACAACATGTTTTTATGTCACTGTTAGTAAGTTATTATAGTTTCTGGAAGTCACTCCTAACCGGGAAAATATAACATAACTGGTTTGGACGGAGAATGCGAGGCGAAACAGCCATTTTTATGTCAGTTTAAAGCTTTCCCAAATCGCAATGTTATGATTCCGCTCGCCTGCGTGGCCATTTCCCGTGAACACGTCACTCCTGAAACGGACCAATCAGAATCGAGGTAGATGTCCCCGCTTTTCAAAGTAAAAGTCCTACGCGGCTCGTGTCATTGTGGTCGTCTGAGAATCCGCCAATCGGATTGGAGGAAATGTCGCGCCTTCAAAGTAAAGGCCTTGTGTTCCTGATTCACCCGGAATCTGCGGTCCGCGGCCCCCACCGAGGTCCGTGAAGGGATTCCTGGGCGTCCGCAGCAAAATAATATTTGTTTTTGTCTATTTGCATATCGTCGCCTTCCTAAAATAATGGCATAAGTCATTTTTGGACAAAAGTGATTTTTTTGGCCTAAATCATCTCCTCATGATGCTGGCCACCTCTGGTAAAATCGCCTCCCTCCTCAGCATGATTATTTTTGAATGAAATCATTAATAAATATATGTTTGGTTCAGTTTTTTGTGTTTTCTGAAAAACCTGAAAAAATGACTTATGCCATTATTTTAGGAAGGTGACGAAATGCAACTTGATATTTTTATTTTTGTCATTTGATTTGAACATTCTAGTTTCTTCTCGCACAAATCAACTTAAGGAACTGCCATTATCCATCGTTTTGAGAATGATATATTGTTCAAGTCAGGTTTATTTATATAACTCTTCACTGCAGTAAATGGCGACACAATGAAATTATAAAAAAAATATTTAAAAAAATATTGGATTATTTCTTCCTAATTTCAAAAATACTTTATTCTTTTTAAAAATAACGTTGTCATATTCTTGCAATAGTTTCTTACAATATATACACATATATACACATATATATATATATATATATATATATATATATATATATAGTATAGTATATATATAGTATATTTTTCCTACATCTGTACAGTGTCTGTGTGTATGTGTGTATGTGTGTGTGTGTGTGTGTGTGTGTGTGTGTGTGTGTGTATATATATATATATAAGTATGTATGGCTGGGGTCTTTTTTCGCTTGGGCCCTCAATGTCTGTGCCCCTGCTGCTGTCAGTGCGCCCTTTTTTTATGGATTACGGTTTGCGCAGGAATTTGGGAGAGAGGAGGGGTGGGTTTGGGGAGGAGGAGGAGGAGGGGTATGATGGAGAGTTTCTTCTGTCATCCCCAGTTGTGGAAGCATCCGGACACTGAGTGCAACATGGAGCTGCCGCTGCGCCTGTTTCCTGCGGTGATTCTCCTCATGAGTTTGGACCGAGTGGGGTCAGTGGTCAGTGATGGAGCTCCATCCAACTCCACGTCAGCTGCTCCTCCGAACACGACCCTCGCCGTTCCCACCACAGTCCCAAAAAGCACTCCGGCCGTTGTTACCACCGCGGTGAGAAATGATCAAAAGAAAGGCGGGGGCAATGAGGAAGACTCCGGTACAGATAAGGAGAAAGATGATACCGTTGGGAGCAAGTCGGAAGATGCAGCAAAGCAGCTGGGTAGGAAAAACACTTGTACTTTCCAGCATGTTTCTGCTTGTAGTGCAGTTATCTGCCCAAAATGAAATTCCAATCCTAGATGATTGTGTGCAGAAATTCTTTTTTAAGGACTTCCTCTAGTTCTGCTCCCATCAGATCTGCCCATGGAAACTGGGATAAATATAATGAAACAAGATCCGAGGTATAATCACTTGCAGATAGAATCACTTAAATATTTTGCATTAAGTTTCATTCAGAGGACATTTGCAAGGTTTAACATCTTGGGTTTTAGAGGTGTGCACATAGTGTATGATCTAGGAAAATCTGTCTAAAAACAAACACAAACAAAAAAAAAGTTTTTTTTTTAAATCTTTTAATTTTCATTTTGTGGCGCTTAGATTCAAAGCAAACAAGTCCTCCCTGTCTTGCCTTCTGTGATTGATCAAGGGGGCTTTCTGTGTTCCTTTCTCAAAACCATGAGATCTGTGCAGCAGCACTGAGTCCAGCTCCCCAAACTCTTGCTGTGTGACCGTCTAGGCCCTGCACCGCGGCTCAAATTACATGCAAGCCCCAATTTTCCAGGGATCCACTGATCTGCGGCTCACTTCCACACACTCCTGCAGATGTGGAGGGGGAGGGGGGTCGTGTAGAGGCCTCAGAACATCTAAGGAGCTGACCCTGGAGGGTTAGGGATATTCACATCTGTGTGTGTGTGGGTGTGTGGAGGGGTGGGGGGGGGGGCACACAATGGTTTCATACACTGCGAGCGAGCGCTGCACCCTTCCCCACACACATCCATCGGCCTTGAGGTTCCTCCAACCGCAGAAGGAGGCCGCTTAACCCTTAAGCGGCGGGTCCTGGAGATCCCCGGTCCGGTCTCTCCACGAGTGCTGGACATCCTCAGGCGGGGGGCCAACACGGGCGGCGTGCCAGAGATTGGTGTCTGCTCATGCTTTGGGTTCCCCTCCAGACTGCCCCCCCCTCGGCCTGGAGTCGCTGCGAGTCGACGACAGCCAGCTCCAAGCCTCCTCCTCCCAGAGGACAGGACTGGGCGCTCACAGAGGAAGGCTCAATATCCAGGTTTGCTCAATCAAAACCAACCAGTATCAGAGTATAATGACACATGTATTACAATTGGTTCTATGGGTTACAGTGTCACGTGTGTGTATGTGTGTGTGTGCATGGAAGGACGGTTGTTTATATATCTCTATTACATTTACATTTACATTTAGTCATTTATCAGACGCTTTTATCCAAAGCGACTTACAAGGGAGAATAACATTCAAGCTACATTGCAACAGAGACATTAGTGTAACAATAAATACTGCTGAGTAGTGCTAAGTAACTGTAGGTTAGGACAGGAGGTACTCACTGAAGAGCTGGGTCTTTAAGTGCTTCTTAAAGACGGAGAGGGAGGTCCCTGCTCTGGTCATTTTTGGCAGCTCGTTCCACCAACGTGGAACTACAAATGAGAATAGCCTGGATTGCCGTGGCTGTATGGCCGGCAGAGCCAGGCGACGCTCATTTGACGAGCGCAGCATCCGGGGGGCAACATGTGCTCTTACAAGAGCATTTAAGTAGGTGGAGCATTCCCAGCAATCACTCTGTAGGCCAGCATCAGAGACTTGAACTTGATGCCAGCTGCTACAGGTAACCATCTCTATAAAAGGGAAAGGAAGTTTGAATATTTTCTTGTGTGTGTAGAAGGATGGATTGATAATGGATTGATGGATGGATAGATAGATGATGGAAAACATCTCTCGAAACACATTTTTAAAATGCATTATTATTACAACTAGTGCACGCCCCTTTAAAATGTAAGACTTAAGACATTTTAGGTCTTAACCCCTAACCCTGGCGGTTGAACAAAATGTCAGTGACTCAGTCCTGTGTTCCACAATGGAAGATGAAGCGGTTAAAGTTTAAAGTCGTTCACTGAAGAAAGATGCTGTTTGTGAGTCAGTGGCAGAGCCCTGAAGCCCCGCCCCCGCTGGCTCGCCGTTCGCTGTTTATTCAAAGTGTATTCATATTATACCTGTCGCGTGCACAAGTTGCACCAAATTGGACGCTGCACGTCCTTGGGTCCCCAGCGACACACCCGTCAAGCGTGAAGCACATCGGATGGACGGTTGTCGAGATAGATGAGTGGATGGATGGATGGGTTGTTAGATGGATGGATGGATAGACAGATGGAAAAATGGATGGATGAATGAATGGATGATAGATGGATGGGTGGGTGGAGGGGTGGATGGATGGGTAAATGGATAGATGGGTGGGTGGATGGAAAGATGGATGGATGGGTGGATAGATGGATGGATGAATAGGTGGATGGATGATGGATGGATGAATAGGTGGATGGATGATGGATGGATGAATAGGTGGATGGATGATGGATGGATGGATGGGTGGGTAGATGGATGATGGATGGATGATAGATGGACAGATGGATGGATAGACGGATGGCCGGGTGGATAGATGGATGATAGATGGATGGATGGATGGATGAAGGATGCATGGATGGATAGATGGATGGATGGATGATAGATGGATGGATGAAGGATGCATGGATGGATGGATGAAGGATGCATGGATGGATGGATGGATAGATGGATGGATGATAGATGAGTGATGTATATAATAAGTTCCTCTATAATAGGCTTTCTTTCTTCATTTTCAGAGGAATTATAGGATTGTGACTTATTCTAATAATCCCAAATATTTGATAGTTCATGTTCTGTTGTTCAACCCCCTTCAACTTGAATTTGAGGTCTGCTGTTGTAGTATGAAAGGAATTATATTACAATTATGTTAAGCCAATACATCAACGTGTTTGCAGGATTTAGAGGTGGACATTGAGAACCCTGTTGCCCTGAGCGTCTGGCTCCAGCAGGAGAGAATTAGAGGATTAAGAGCGACTCCAAACCAGATGTGTGTGTTTTCCTAGTCTGGCATCGAGGACGGAGACATATACGACGGAGCTTGGTGTGCGGAGCACAAGGACCAGGACCAGTGGTACGAAGTGGACGCCATCCACCTCACCCTGTTCACTGGCGTCATCCTGCAAGGAAGGAGTTCCATCTGGAGGTCAGGTAGCATCCTAGAAGAAGAGGAGAAGGAGAAGGAGGAGGAGGAGGAGGAAGAGAAGGAGGGGGGGGGGGAGGAGGAGTGGGAGGGGGAGGAGGAGGAGAAGGAGGAGGAGGAGGAGGAGAAGGAGCAGGAGGAGGAGCAGGAGGAGGAGGAGGGGGGGGTTTCAGTGGTAGGATGTACATGTGAGGTTACACCTACACAGAGCTGGGACTCGGCAGCTTTGAGAAATGACTTTACGGGAGATGGATGAATGTTCCCACGTCCATCTTTCAAACAACAAAGTGGATTCTCACCAACACCTTCATCACCTTCAACACCTTCAACACCTCGGCTTAACATCAGCATCAGAGCACGATGGTGAACCTAGCCACCACTCAAAACAATGTTTGGAAAATGATATGTGGCTTTTTGCCGAGGCCTGTTTTAGCAAGAGCTTGGAATGGTGAACTTTTAACTTTTAACAGTAAAATCAACTTAGTCAGAAAGGCATGGCGGTGACTTCAGTTTCAGTGCCATAGAAAGACATGAAATGCTTTTCAAATACTAAAGTTACTTGAGGAGGCCTCCAAGTGGTGACCATTGTTGATAGGAAGGGTTTTTTCACAAATTAAGTTGTACAGTTTTCCCAGTCATGGAAAGTGTGGAACTGTGTTTTGCAGCTGGGACTGGGTCCAGAGCTACAAGGTCCTGCTGAGCAACGACTCCATTAAGTGGGAAACCTGCATGAACGGGACCAAGGAGGCGGTGCGGAGCGGCTTTGAATTCGGTATTGAGGTCTCGGTTCAAGTGGAGCTGCCCACATCTAATCTGTGCCGTGTGTGTCCCCCCCCCCCCCCCCCCCCCCAGGTGTTTGAAGGGAACCGGGACACGGACACCCCGGTGCTCGGCCTCCTCCCGGTTCCCGGGGCCGCACGCTTCCTACGCATCAACCCCAAGAGCTGGTACATCAACGGCAGCATCTGCCTCCGCGCCGAGATACTGGGCTGCCGCGTGCGAGGTACCCCCCCGCACACCCCGGGTCATGAGGAGACGTGAAACGCAAGAAAAGTGTCGACGGTGTCGATTGTTCTGTGAGCGTGGGCCGCCTCCAGTGACCAAGCGGGTTTGGAATAGGCCACACGCGTACCAATTATTGTCTTAAATGTTTAGTCCTACCCACATTTCTTGAAGTGGTCATTTAATTGTTCCTTGTTTGTATTTCCATATCAAAATAACGTAATTACTGTTGAAATATGTTGCTCGCTCGAGTATTTAGGGAGTATTTCTTGAAATAACTTGAACTCTAATTGACGCCGTGCCTCGGTTGGTGACTTGAGGCTGCATTTCACAAATTGAAAACAAGGTTTCAGGGAAGAAACTCCGTTCGCACGTTTTCAACCACTTCTTGATGATAACTATTAGCGGAAAACTCACGGGAGGGCGCGGCGGCGACGCCCCGTCCTCTGATAACACGAGCGGGTGAACCGTTGCAGATGCGGCGGGTGGTTACTTCCCAGAGACGGAGCCGACGCTGCGGGACGGTCTGGACTTCAGGCACCACAACTACCAAGACATGAGGAAGGTTGGGAGCCCCAACGCACCGCCAGCAACACCACACCACCAAGCTCCTTCCTGACACCTTTTTAACACAAGCTCGTAGCTTTTTATTTAACAGGACCCTCCTTCTGTCTGACGTGTGTGTGTCTTGTGACTTCCCGAAGCTGATGAAAGCGGTGAACGAGCAGTGCCCGGACATCACCCGCATCTACAGCATCGGGAAGAGCTACAACGGCCTCAAGCTCTATGTGATGGAGTTCTCCGACAACCCCGGGAAGCACGAACTGGGTAAGGGCGTCTGCCCTTGGGGTTGAATACCCCTCCAATGTTTACACAAGCGTCTCAGAGGGAACCCTTGAGTAAACAAACTGATAGTGACCTGAAACCGGAGACGTTGGAATAAGCGGGGTTGTGCTCCTCCATCTGTTTGGGTTCGAAGGTGACGCTGCGAACGCGTTTCGGGGCAACGCCCTTTCCGTCAGAGAACCACGGGAATGTGCATTATTTAGGAGCTGACGGACAGTTTACGACAGCCTTTTAACGGTTATTTTAAAAGGGAGAAACATTGGGAGAGATGACTTACATATTTTCACATCTGTTCAGGGGGTAAGGAAGCAATAGGGTTGAAATGAATTCTATGAAGACTTTATTATGGGATGGATTTTAAATGCTTGGGAATGGAAGTACAGCCCTCAAAATGAAGTCAAAATGAGGTCTTGCATTTCTTACTGCTGGTTGGACACTAGATACTGCTGTTAAACTGACACTAGTACAAGAAAAGAGGAGGTTTGGGTTCACATTCAGGATAATAAAACAAAAAGAACATTCTCCACACACTGAAAACTCCCAAAAGTTGATTATTGCAGCAACCGTTTGCTCACATGGACCATCATCGGACATCTTTCGCTCGTGGAGCTTTTAAACTGGTGTTTCTGGGCTTCTGCTGACGAACACAGCCGTGATCCAAACGAGGTTTCAGATCCAGATGTCCGGGGTTCTGATTTTACCCCAAACGCACGTCAGTCCGTGCTCCTCAGCCTGCATCGGCTCTGGAACCGGGGGGATCCTCCCAAGTATGTGGTGTGTTTGGCAGGTGAGCCGGAGTTCCGCTACGTGGCCGGCATGCACGGCAACGAGGTCCTGGGCCGTGAGCTGGTTCTGAACCTCATGCAGTACATGTGCCGCGAGTACAAGAGGGGCAACCAGCGCATCGTTCGACTGGTTACTGAAACACGGATCCACCTCCTGCCCTCCATGAACCCCGACGGCTACGAAACCGCATATGAGAAAGTAAGAGTGTGAACTAAAAGCCCCTTCATGACGATGTTATTATTCTTATTCTTATTCTTCTCCTTATTATTATTATTATGACAGTTAATGATGCCACGTAATGAGCCGCTAATGTGTGTAAATGAACTAACACCAATGTTTTTGGAAAGACCATACAGGAAGCATTCAAGTTTGGACCTATTTCTTTGGTGTTTTGGGTTCTGCTGTTTTTAACCCCTTCAACCCCTGTTCCATGTCCAACTATGCGCCCAACCTACGTCATGGAAACAATCAGAAAAGGGTGTGGTTTAGTGGAACTTTTTCTCTTTATTTGGACACGTTAAGAATTGGAGTCAACCGTGTGTATTTGGTCATTTGGCAACAACCCGGCTGTCCAACCGAGAGAAATGATGGATCAGTGCACGGGTGGAGCCAAAGCACGGCATGACTTTTATTTCCCGAAGCCGGAATGGTCCACCATGGATTAAATCGCGCTTGTTAGTTTGTTTTTGCATCCGTCTTTTACTATCACCTGTCCTGTTTTGACGTTAATTCACACCTGTGACGTGTCCTAGGGCTCGGAGCTCTCCGGGTGGGGTCTGGGACGCCACACGGTGGAATGGATCGACCTGAACCACAACTTCCCCGACCTGAACAATATTCTGTGGGATTCCCAGGAGTTGGCGGCAGACAAATCCAAAGTTCCGAACCACTACATCCCCATCCCAGAATACTACACCAAGGAAGAGGCCATCGTACGTACAGTGAAAACACATCCCCGATGGGGAACTTTGGCAAGAAATATGGATTATTATAGAATATAGAGATACAAAGAAAACGCTGATGAGATACAATACAAAATACCAAAAAAAAGTAGATAGAATATATATATATATATATATATATATATATATATATATATATATATATATACAGTACATATATACAGTCATTTTTCTAATAGCTTTAAATTAGAGAAAAACAATTATATTGCCTATTTAAAATATATACAGTATGTACTTATACACACACATATCTACAGTATATCTGTATGTATACATACATATACACAGCATACATGGGCATATATGCACTGGATATAGTGTATATACATACGTGTGTGTGTATTAAAATACATTCATAATACAATACCAAATGTACTCAATAATTTGCACTTTCCAACAGTGAAGCATAATAGTAAAAGCCCACGATGAAACCTGCACTCAATGGATTCATGTTCATAATTACAGAAAATGTACAATAATCACCTATCATTATGTATGATGTGTCACCAAATGAATATTATAGACGCTGAAAGGCTTTAATACCAAGTAGCAGATGCCTTGGAAAATCAAAGTAACCCTCTTAGAAAATGTTATAATAATATATCACATTAGTTTGCCGCAAAGAATGTATAAATACATTTTGGGACGCGTAGAGCTGCTTGTGTGTTTATACTTTAGTATGTGTATGTGTGCGTGTGTGTGTGTGTGTGTGTGTGTGTGTGTGTGTGTGTGTGCGTGCGTGCGTGTGTGTGTGTGAGTGCGTGTGTGTGTGCGCGTGTGATCAGGAAATAGTACTGGAGCTGTGAGCACTGACTCTGCAGAAAGAGGAGTCACAGTTCTTGGGAATGCTGTGTTAACACCAAACAGCTGATCCACGCAGACTCATTTATTGTTTTCTTTTCTCGTACTTTCCTCAAATAATTCAAATCATCCCAGCGATGAATGTTGTCTGAATCATCACTGAATCACTTTGTTCAACTAAAACAATGGAAGATTTGGGGCCAAAATGGCTGTTGGTGAGAGACATGTCTGTTGGTAGCCAACGTGGCTTAAAGGGAACGTTCGCTGTTTGGATTCCAGGCCTGATTAAATCTACAGCTTCTCACTGTGCTTCAACGCAACGGGCAAAACATTCAACATGAAAAGAAAAAGGTGAAATCTCACATTATATATCACGTGTCTTTATTTATTTTTTTACATGTTTTGAATAAGGGTTAGGGTTAGGGTTAGGGTTAGCTATAACGTAAATTTTAATTTAAAATGACTTTTTGAAATCACCTACAACAGGTTGCCAGTAAGATGCGACTCAACTTCCTCTTTCTAGTCCTTCTAGCCAGAATAGTTGCTTTGTGGAAGTGCAAAAGGGTAAATGAAACCCTGAAAAACCTGATGAAATGCACCGTTTGTCACCAGTGACTAAAACCTGAGCATTTCATTTTCAAAAAGAGGATTTGACGTTTCTTTTAAGGCCTAAACGTTTGCCCCATCCGACTGCATACAACCACAGTGAGAAGCTGCAGCAGAGTTCTACGTTTCTGAATAGTAAAGCGCTCAGAGAGAGTGATGGGAAGCAGCATTTGAAGGTCTGGGGTGAAACAAGCAGCGGACTTTTTACCTCGGAACCCCAGGTTGCCCCAGAGACCCGGGCGGTGATCAGCTGGATGCAGGACATTCCCTTTGTGCTGGGAGCCAACCTCCACGGCGGCGAGCTGGTGGTGGTGTACCCCTACGACTGCACCCGAGACTGGGCCCCCAAGGAGTACACCCCCACGCCCGACGACAGCTTCTTCCGCTGGTTGTCCACCGTCTACGCCTCCACCAACCTGGTCCTGGCCGACCCCGCCCGCCGCATCTGCCACTGGGAGGACTTCCAGCGGACCAACAACATCGTCAACGGAGGAGCCTGGCACACGGTCCCTGGCAGTGAGTGCTGAAATGGCAATTTCAACTTTTTCTAAAGATTAAAATTCTTTGGCTAGTTTTGGAAGTTCTGCAAAGAAAAACTCATCTGTTCCCCTGAAGTTCTCTAACTGTTAATATTTTCCTCAGTAAATGGTCCAGTTTGTCTTATTAATCTGGTATTATCATATTTCATGCAAGCAAGTCTGTGCAATATGCCGGACTTCCACATGCAGGATTTCAGAGGAAGGGAGGTTTGGAAGTAGTAAATTAGGATGCTCTAATGATCTACAGAAGGTCAATTCTATGTATTTCCTTCAACGTGGGTAAAACATACATGCTGAGGCCCAATACTGCGTTCAAGTCAACTCTAACTCGTCAATTGCACAACTGGGATATTTCCGACCTCTGGGAATTTCTTTGAAGGAACCGACTGCAAACCACAGTAACTTTGCTTTGTAGTATGTATCCAGTACTACACAACCACTAGAAAATGAGTGACACAAACATGTCGCATGATTACAAATTCAATTATGTGTGGAAATGTAAGCAAACACTTTTATAATAAATTCATTTTCACCACTTACCTTTGTTGTTGTGACGCACAAGTCATTTTCAGGTGGGGGAAATCGGAGCTCTGACCTAGCTTTCCGGCCGAAAAATTCCAAGTTGGACAAAGGTCGAAGTCCTTTACAAGTTGGAGTTTTTGACAGGGTTGCATTGAACGCAGCGTTACGCTCCATGTGCACATCCACTGGAGATGAAGGTTTCAGTGTTATTTCCCAACCTGATTCTGTCTCGCTCTCCTCGTCCTTCTTGTGTGTTTTGGCTGCAGGTATGAGTGACTTCAGTTACCTCCACACCAACTGCTTCGAGGTGACGGTGGAGCTCTCCTGCGACAAGTATCCCCATGCCAGCGAGCTCCCTGCCGAGTGGGACAACAACAAGGAGTCGCTGGTGGTTTATATGGAGCAGGTTGGTGATGTCTGTCTGTCTGTCTGTCTGTCTGTCTGGCTGATTGTCTGTCCGTCTGGACATCTTTTGTAGGTCTTTTTTTTTGTGTTTTAAACTGAAACTGGAGCCTGCAGGGTTTTGAAAATGGGGACGTTTGTGGCCCAAACACTGGGTGTATTTTGCCGTTTTACATGTTTTAATATTATTTTTCTCTTATCAGTTGAAGTTAAATGCTAAACCCGATAAGGTGTATACAAAGCCTGCTATCGTCTATTGAATATTTTAATGAAATCCTGTGAGAATGTTGACATCTAAGTAGTTGAACTTGTCAGTGTCTAAAGTAGAACTAAAGGTTTATATGATATGGTCGTTTTACTTTTGTTTAACATGGATTTCTTAAAATCCAGTGAATGACCTTTTAATAATTATAGATACTTTACATTATACACTTTTGATAATATTATATATAAAACGCTATTCAACCTTTGATCCCTTTTGTGTTTCCCATAATAAAACCAAAATTTGTATCAGAAAAAGAATATTGTTTAGCTCTTGTTTCAACGTATTTATTTAGTTACATGAGTTAGTTAGTGACTTATTTTGACTTCTAAATTGATTTGAAATTGAAAAACAACAAATCAAATCGTAGGTTGAATGGGATCCAGTGGATACGTGGAACTCCCACTTGGAGGGTGTGGGTGTGTGTCCCACCTTCTCTCATGTGACCAGTGCAGTGTGTTTTCTTAGATCCACAGAGGGATTAAGGGCGTGGTGAGGGACAAACTGAGCAGGAAAGGCATCGCTGACGCCATCGTCAAGGTGGAGGACCATAACCACGACATCCGATCAGGTGGATGCAGCCTACAAGAGCACTTCTATCCGTTGAAATACGACACACACACACACACACACACATACACACACACACACACACACAAACGTATCCAAACAGCCTTATCAAATATATCAGATGTTAAAGAAATGTCTTGATTTTCTGCAGTTTTGACAAATACAATGTTAACATTAAGTCATATTTTGTGCTCATTATTCCAAACTGTTCATTAGAATGTAAGCGATTGGATGACACGCAGTATTGATCTGATCTTTAGAATATGTTAAAAATAAAGTGATGGGATGTAATGTATTGCAAATGTATTGTATTTTATTTGTACTTGGTTTTATCTCGATTTTTATCTTAACGTTTATTATTGTTCTTTGAGACATGCTTTGGGGAAAAAACACAAAATTTGACTTGATCTCTACATATTAATCACAGTTATTAAGGTGCTAAGATGAATTATATCCCCTGCGGCTCTTTTCCTATTCCTCCACTGTGACTCCCCATTGACCCGGTTGCGTTTCCCATCTTCCAGCTATGGACGGGGACTACTGGCGGCTGCTGAACCCGGGCGAGTACCAGGTGGTGGTATGGGCAGAGGGATACTTCCCGTCCATGCGTCGCTGCCGCGTGGGGATGGAGCCGCGTGCCACCGCATGTGACTTCAGCCTGACCAAGACACCCGTGCAGAGGCTGAAGGAGATCCGCGCCCGAGGAGGGAAGATCCCCCAGGACCTGCAGCTGCGGCTGCGCGCCCTGCGGCTCCGCAAGCTGCGGGTCACCACCAAGACCCTGAACCAGCGGCGTGAGAAGCAGCAGCAGCAGCAGCGAGAGAGGAAAGGAGTCTGACGCAGGGACAGAGCCTCCACACCACCACATCACTACACCATCACACCACCCATAGTCTTCTGGGGTTTGATGGAGGTGACACCCTGGAGGAAACATGAGCCCAAATTAATCATTGATCACTGAAAATCTATTTTATGGAATATTATGTAAAAAAAAAAAAAAACTTGAGAAAACTCACATGGTGAGTTTAATTCCGAAAGAAGTTATCCGCCTTTAAAAGAAAATCACATGATTCGAACCTGAATTACGAAGGTATTAGATGGATGATTAGCAATAAAAGGTTCAAAGAATCATACCCCAAATACTTACAAAAAACACAGTTGATATTAGGTGTTACATTTTGCGAAATCGATATGGAGTGTTTCTGCTCTCCACTTAATAAAGTGATTGTTTTCTGTGTGAAGAAATTAAATGTGTCAGCTGGTCTGACATGTGACTGTACTTGTACTGGTGTTTGCTGACGACCAGGACTGGAATTTAAAAAATACACTTTTTATTATTCTAAACCAGTGTGCCGTCATTAGGCAAATTTGTGTCAAGAGCCTGTTCCATAATGTGGTTGACCGCCATCTAGCGGCAACTTTGTAGAATGGCATTCATTGAAAAAAACAACGTTGAATTGCATTAATTAAAAAATAATAATTGCAATGAAAAGAAAAGGGTTGCCACCAGTGGTAGCTTTGTAGAATTGCACCTAAAGAGGGATAGAGTATGGAGAAGAAATACTGCCATCTAGTGGCACTGTTGCAGAATTGCAACTCTTCAAAAAAGGCTGCCATCAAAAAAGTTTCAAGTATGGAGTCATAACAAAATACTCAACAGTGCAAAACAAAAGCTACATTTTATTTCCTTGATATTGAGTACCGTATTAGTATCGCTGTTGACATGACTTGTAGCCACTTAGGCGATAACAGCGTGAGTGTTGAACATGCAAGCATTTATTTTATATACTGCGTGCTGTGGTCAAATAAGACAAGTCTCTTCATGACAAAACAAGTGAACGTTGAATTGTCCACAACTGAATACAGCTCACAAATAAAGGGCAGTTTTCAAAGAAAAAGGACATAAGAGTAAAGTTGGCATAGCCTTTGTAAAAATGGAAAGTCATGTAAACTAAGCAATGCGGCGGCCAATTCACCTTCAATTCAGTTATTATTAAATTAAGTATTTTAACACTATTTTTCTTAATTTCCCAAAACACTGGGTACTTCTGAAACATTCTATAATTAGCATTTTAATGGTAAAATAGGTATTTATTTTTTCAAAGTGAAACCTCATTTAGTGAATTGGTTTAATTCAAAGTGAATTGATCCAGCCAGGGATGACACACTGTAACTGAGGTGTGGAAACTTGAAAGCTTTCGGATTTCCTACACACAGAACTTGAGCATGAGGAAAAAACATTTTGCAAGGTTGTTATTATAACTTCATCAACCGTAGTTAACCAAGCAATAAATCATCCAAATATCATGAAGTGAAATGTAAAGAAGCTCTCAGAATTCCTTCTCCCTTTTCTTTTTTAACTAAATTTTTTTATTCAAACATATCAAGCACAGTTTGGAAATCTGCACTATGGAACAGCCTCATAACTGCGAGGTGAGTTGTAACTTAACCCATGAGACAGGTTTTGGCATTTCAACACAGGGCTGGTGTGCATAGTAGAATAGATGTGTTCACATAACAGTACAAGAATAACTATTCTTCAACTGCTACCTTTTGCAACCCTCTATAATAAGAGCCAGGCATATGTGCGGTAGCTCTTAGCCTCTAGTCGCAGCATTTTCTTGGGCAAATGCAGAATCAGAGAATTGATCCGACTTCGTACAAGGAGGGATACACATTGGAAAACGGCGTCTGACTGTCGGGAAAAATGATAAAAGGATGCACACGAACTGTAAGTATGTGATGCTATTCAAGTGAAACTCTGCTGCACTTCACCGGAGCCCAGCAAAGTTCCCTCCTCACATTACTGCATGTAGACAGCACAGTGTTTCTCATTGAGGTCAAAACCAAAAACTCAAACTGAAACTCAGAAACCTAGTGATGACAATAAAACGTAAAAAAACAGAAAAGAAATTGAGAACAGGTGAGGCAGTCGCCCGGGGGTTTGATGGGGGGGTTGATGGCCAGGTCAAAGTTGGAGGAGGAGCAGCAGCACCGAGCAGAGCGCCGGCGGGAAGACACCAACACAAGACAGAAGAGGAAAGCACCAAATCCAGGTCCTGTTCCTGGTTTCCTGTGCATCTTCACGCTTCTTCTAGTGTTTTGTCTTTTTTCAATCCCAAATGTGAGAAACCATCTCAGAGTTGTATTCAGAGGGAGTTTCCGCTCAAGTCTGAATTGCGTGTTGAACAGCTCTTCATCAGAGAGCAACTGAGAACTTTGAGTTTCTGAGGTCAAGGACCCTTCCTCTCCTTCCCCCCCCGATGGTGTGAATATATTTTTGTTTTTATTTATTGAAGGTATAAAGTAGCGTTTTTTTTTTGTTTTTTTTTAATGGGCTGGAGTCCTACTGATGGACACCCGCCTTTATAGCTCCACCCGCCTGGTCCGTCACATCCACCAAAACAAGCGCCGGGGAGCTAGAACCTGGGCTGGTAGAGAGCCACGCGGCCGCTGAGGCAGCCAGACGCCAACTGGCAGTGCGTGGGGGAGAACTTGGTGGTGAGCACCACGTCACTGTGTGAGTAGATGGAGCGCACCTCGTGCAGGACGCTGGTCTGGACGGGGATGCAGTCGGCCAGCTCGCCGCAGCGCTGGTCGAAGGCCAGCAGCCGCACGCCGTAGCCGTAGGGCGAGCAGATGAGTCGCCCGTCAGGGCTGAAGCACAGCTCCTTGATGTAGCCCCGCCCCACATTGGCCTCCTCGATGTAGTGGGTGAGACGCAGTGAGCAACGTGGCGAGACGGGCGGCCGTGTCGGCGCTCCCTCCTGGAACTCATACACACACGTCCACTACGTGGGGGGGGGGAGAGAGAGGAATTAGGGGATTTTATGTTTCCTCTTGACATAAAGGAGGCCGTCGACATAAACAAGGATGATGGGATATGGCGGAAGATTTGTGACAATATGGTTTTGTTCTTAAATATACGACATAGGACTTGTCTTGTTTCAGATACTTTTAGCCTGAAAAACATCAAGATTACTAGGGGTCCAGCCTGTGGTCTGGTTTGGAGCATGGAGGAAAGAAATGTTTTGTTCCACCATCAGCAGACTGTGTGCGCAGTAGTAAAGATATAAAGCAGCTTCCTAAAACAAGAGAAACAGGGAAAAATACGACACACCATCTATTTTAAATCTTGCACAACACTGAGCTTGGAACATTCCCAACTCATTCAACAATTACCTTGTGTGTATTTTTCCTCTCACTAAATGTGTGTGTGTGTGTGTGTGTGTGTGTGTGTGTGTGTGTGTGCGCGCTGACCTCCTGGTCGTCCATGTTGCTGGAGCAACGTATGAGCGTGGCCCAGCCTTTGGGGTGGAGCTGCAGTGAGGTGATGCAGTTTCCTCGGTCCCTCTCCCCAGGGATCTCTGGCGTCAGAACCTCCAGACTGTTCCGAGGAGAAAGGCCTGGGAAGAAGAAAAAACAGAAATCACACCCCAATCAGACGGAATTGAGATGAAACAGGTTGTATTGTTTCTAAATCAAAGCTGCATTTTATCCGTTATGAACACTAGGGGTGAACTTATAGCAGCATGTTTCCATGTCAGACAATAAAAAAAAACGACTTGATTTTCATTTTCCTTTTTGACTTGTTTGATAATGACTTTTTTTGGGTGGTTGATCCTAGAAAATGACAAATAAATTCATTAATGTGCCAAAGAACAGCTGTATCACTCTCCCCGACCCTCTGTCATTCTCTCACTCTATCTGCATACTTTGCCGAAACACACAAAAACGATACCAGTGTTAGCCTGGTATCGTCGGATCCCTTTTAAAAATTTTGCTTAATTCCAATATTAATAACTTCTCGCTGGCATTTCACTTTCCAGAAGTATTCCTGTGTTTAAAAGGTCATCTCATCTGACCTTCCCTGTGAGGGTGGAGCTTGTTGGAGTCGTTCCCCTGGCGCAACGGCCCCGTGGACCTGGACGCTGACGTGCCGCCGTCTGAAGAGAGGGAAGGAAGCCAAGCCATGGGAAAACTCATCATAACGGAGAACAGCAAACTTCGGATTTCAGGAATGACTCAATGAGGCTGCAGCCAGCAATTACTTTCATATATGATGAATTTGAATGAATGAATTATTTTATTAAACTACGCAATTACTTTACACTGTAAAATAATGGTTTCCACACTAAGTTAAAACAGAACTATTCACTTTATAATATGAAAGCCTTCATATTTTGATGAATCTGTAAAAGAGGACATATGACCCTTTTTTTTTTTTTTTTTTTTTTTTTTTTAAATGGGGCCTCTTAAGTCTCACTATATCCATTTATGGGCTTGGTTATGCTTTTTATGAATACAGACATGTAAAGTTTATATTATACTGAATAAAGAAGCACATGTAGCAGCCATCGGACAGGCAGAAAGCGCTCCCTCTTACCCGAGCTGAGTGGGGTCCGTCGGGCTCGGAGCATGCGGTAGCTGCCCACCTCCAGGGACTGGGTCAGGTCCAGCTCGTGCAGGATGAGCAGGTACCCTGACGATGTGGAGATCAGCATCTTGGAGCAGTCGGGCGTCAGACGCATCCTCATCAGGTAGCGTGTGTGGAAGAACTTCTTGTGGGGGCAGCCATCCTCCGTGAACCTGCGTGAAAACAATGAGGATTTAATGGAACAGTGTCACAATCAGAGCCAACGTTGAGGTGCCAGTCGACGTTAATGCACAGAGAAGATGAGAGTCGAGCTGCACTCGCAGCACTGGTGCAATTCTAAAATATTCAGAAATGAAAAGAAACTTGCTGCCATCAGCTCTTCTGTGTGCCGAGGAAGGGAAAGATCCATTTCCAATTCTCATCTTCATCTTATGACAATAAATGAACAAACAAACAATGAAGAATAGGTTGAGAGAAATGACACGACATGACGGATCATATATGTGTGAACACGCATATGCTCAACTGTTTGTAAAACTGTTTGTTTTAGTATTTTTAGAGCTTATTGTGTGCAATCACCTGGTGTCATGACATTTCACCGCATATATGTATGACCGTATGTATATGTACAGTATGTGACAAATAACCTCTCGAACTTGAACTTCTCTTTACTGCAGTTTAGGGTTACAGCTTTTGGAAGTAATGGTAAACACTGTGTACAACCTTCATTAGTGGATTAATGTACGCGCGCCCACACACACACACACACAAACACACAAACACACAAACACACACACACACACACACACACACAGTGTATAACGTTCATTAGTGCATGTGGCGGACAAAGGTCCGTGGTCAAGCACCGGCTGCGGACAACAGCACGGTTCCTTTTCCCGCAGCCACCAAGCTGCCTCGAATCGGCCCAACTGATTGGTCCAAATCAAGGCAAGGAGTTTTCTAAATGTTTTGTCTGTCTTACAGAGGAGATCGGCGCACAGGCTCGTGAGCAGCACAGGAGCGGAATGCTATTCCGCCTGCGCCCGAGAGGACTTCACCATGTTCCAAATTATGATGCAAATTCGATTAAGGTGTCATAAACATTTAATTTTTTGTTTTTCAATTAAACTCATGAATGGTGTATCTCAGGGCTCTTTGGATCACTGAAATCAATCTCAGACACCTGTGATAATTAGTTTGCCAGGTGAGCCCAATTAAAGGAAAACTACTTAAGAAGGACATTCCACATTATTAAGCAGCCACAGGTCTCAAGAAATATGGGAAAGAAAAAGGAAAAAACATTAGATATTTCACGAAAACGTAAGCGTGATCATCGTACTGTGAAGAGGTTTGTGGCTGATTCAGAGCACAGACGGGTTGGTGCAGATAAAGGCAGAATGAGGAAGGTTTCTGCCACAAATTCATGGGATGAAGAGAGCAGCTGCTAAAATGCCGTTACAAAGCAGCAAACAGGTATTTGAAGCTGCTGGTGCCTCTGGAGTCCAGCCAACGTCAAGGTGTAGGATCCTCCAGAGGCTGCAGTTGTGCATAAAGCTACTATTGGGCCCCCCCTAAGCAATGCTCACAAGCAGAAACGGTTGCAGGGGCCCCAGAAATACATGAAGACTCATTTTCAAACAGTCTTGTTTACTGATGAGGGCCGTGCAACCCTGGATGGTGCAGATGGATGGAGTAGTGGATGGTTGGTGGATGGCCACCATGTCCCAACAAGGCTGCCACGTCAGCAAGGAGGTGGTGGAGTGATGTTTTGGGTCGGAATCATGGGGAGAGAGCTGGGAGGCTCATTTAGGGCCCCTGAAGGTGTGAAAATGACCTCAGCAAAGTAAATAGAGTTTGTGACTGAGCACTTTCTTCCATGGTACAAAAGGAAGAACCGGGCCTTCCATAGCAAAACCATCTTCCCTCCTGACAATGCACCATCTCATGCTGCAAAGACTATCTCTGTCATTGGCTGCTATGGGCATAAAAGGAGAGAAACTCATGGTGTGGCCCCCATCCTCCCCTGACCTGGGAGACAGCAGCTCTGGGAGGCTGTTCTGACATCCTGCAAAGAAATTCAAGCAGAAACCTAAACCTCAAACCTAAATCCAAAACCTCACAAGTTCAATGGAGGCAAGAACTGTGAAGGTGATATCAAAGAAGGCTCCTATGTTGACATGTAACTTGGCCTGTTAAGATGTTTTTATTGAAATAACTTTGATGTCAGTAAATATGACCTGCTAATGCTGCACATGCAACAAATGACCATTTTCAGTTCTTTACAACCTATAAAATGTTTTGAAACTCTGTTGTGCATAATAATTTGGAACAGTGCATTTAGAGTTTTTATTTTTGAAAAACATACTGTTATCACTTGGAGGTTTGTTCAATAACATTCGAATTATACCCTAACGGTTGACGACTTAAATTATACTGACTGTCATTTGCATCGACTATTTAGGAAAATCAGAGAAAAATATAATTTGCATAATAATTTGGAACGCACTGTATTACCAACCATTTTATAAATAGATCCTCAGATATACACATAATTGTGGCCTGCGTGCCAAACAGTAAAATGGACAATAAAACTCAAGCCATGTTGGCGCACCAAGGCCAGAAAGACTCCGTCTCCCTCCCTGAACCCTTAACTGTGGGAAGAAACCCCCACAGTGCATTAATGTACACACATCACGCGTGCACACACTCCACACACACGTCACACCCACACACCAACCTGTTGGTGTCCCATGTGATGACGTTGCCATCGAAGCCAGACGTGACCAGGAGACGGGTGTTTGTGTCGTACTCGATGTTCTTCACCCAGCTTGCGTGGCCGTGCAGCGAGCACACTTTAGCATTCAGCTTCCGCAGATCCCACAATGCAATCGTGGTGTCGTCAGAGCAGGTGGCGAACAGACGATTGTCCAAAAACCTGCCAGGAGCAAACACAAGGCCTTCAGAGACTGGGGGTGGGAGGCAACGAGGGAGTTGCTGGTTCAATGCCTCCATACCTGGAGGGTCTATAACTACCTTATGTTGTTCACACAGTCTTCATGCGCTTCAACCAGGGTCTTGATGTGTTTGGATGAGACGGGATCGAACAGCAGCACCTCCGTCTGCTCACAGGCAACAGTCAACACCGACCTGACACCGCACACGCACATGCACACACTTATCAGTTTGACTGGTGGGATCATAACAGGGTGGCAGTAGTGTAGTATTTATATTTTAAAGTCAGTGTCAGAATTTGACGAAAGTGTCTGTTATTCCTGAACTACATCTACGAGCAAATAAACCAGCAAAAATGTCCCTTTAGATAGTTCTGTGATAGTATCGCTGTCGTCTCTCCAGTGCTGGAGAGTAACGCAAAATCTTATATACTTTTGCTGTAGTAGAAATGTGAATATGGTGGTTACACTTTTACTGCAGTGGCTTTGTGTCAGGATATTTGTAGTTTTACTCAAAAATACATGTCAAAGTATTGAAGTAAACGGTCTGAGTACTTCTATCATAACAAAATCTCTAGTCGGAGTCCTGGGGATTTGGCATTGATTCATATGAATTTCTTGTGGAGCTTGATTCATCACATGAAGGCTCCTTTACCCATCAGGGGAGTATTCCAGGTTGAACACGGCCCCATGCGTCTGGGAGCTGAGGCTGAGGGAGTCCGCGGAGGGATGCATGGAGCAGTACAGGCTGGTCATGGCCCTAAAGTTGTCCCTGGCGGGGTCCACGAACAGACCCCTCCGGACAGTCCTGCCCTTCAGCCACAGAAACAGGCTGCTCTGGCTGCTGTCCGCCGCGGCGGGGTCCACGCCGCCCGCTACGGTCTGTGGCTCCTGCGAGGACCGGACTCTCTGATCCGGCTCCCCCGCGGCGGCCGGTGGGCCGGTGCCGTGTTCCGCCGCGGCCTCCCCGCGGCTCGGATCAATCCGGCGGCTGTCAACTCCGCCCTCCTCTCCATCCTCTACCAGCCGGTCTCCCTCCTTCCGGTCGGACACCCGGCTCCCGGGCCTGTCTGAAGACTCGTCGCTGTCGCTCTGGTGCTCCGAGCTCATGGCGGCGCCGCCGGGGCACAAAGACCCGCTGGGTTCACCGGTGAAAAGGACGGACGTTCTGGAAGGTTCTCACCTCGCCATGAGCACCTGTCAACGCCTGAGCTGCGCTTCACAGTAAACAAACGCACGGATCAGTCCGAGTGACGTATTTCCGCTTCCTGGTTCAACCTCAGTTAAGTTTGTTGGTTGGTGCTGACACTTGGTGGACAATTACTGGAAATGACTTGAAATCTAACATTTTACACTTTAAACATGAATTAACCGACTAAATATGGAAATAAATAAAGAGTATAGGGCCCATATTTTTATTTTAACAACGTTACAATTCACAAATATAAGTAATAAAACAAATACAAATGTAAATGGAAAGAAATAAATAAGATAAGATAAACCTTTATTAGTCCCACAACGGGGAAAGTTACATCGTTCCAGAAAATAAAGAGCATATCAAGTACACACTATAAACAATATAAAATATGTAGAAACATAAAAATGAAAAAAATCACATTAAATAGGAGCCAGATAGTACTAAGTGTATTGCACATATCTTGACACATTGCACATCATTTTTATTATAAACAATTTTTACTTGGATTCTTTCACTGTGTGTGTGTGTGTGTGTGTGTGTGTGTGTGTGTGTGTGTGTGTGTGTGTGTGTGTGTGTGTGTGTGTGTGTGTGTGTGTGTGTGTGTGTGTGTGTTCTACTGGCTGCACTGTTGGTTATACAGTAACAGCCGCAGGAAGCAAGGACCTGCGATATCCCTCTTTGGGTGGAGCAGCCTATTGCTGAAGGAGCTCTCCAGTGCCATCAGAGTGTCATGCATGGGGTGGGGTTTGTTCTCCATCATGGATGACAGCTTAGCCATCATTCTCCTTTTCCCGCCACCTGCACTGGGTCCAGGGGGCCCCCCAGGACAGAGCTGGCCTTCCAGTTTCAGCTTCAGTTGGTCAAGTCTCTTTTTGTCAGCAGTGGTGAGGCTGTTGCCCCAGCAGACCACTCCATAAAAGATGGCTGATGCCACCACGGTGTTGAAGAAGGTCCTCAGGAGAGCCCCCTGCGTCCAGAGGACCTGAATCTTCTGAGCAGAGAGAGTCTGCTCTGACCCTTCTTATAAAGTGCATGTATGTGATTAGTCCAGTCCAGTTTATTGTTCAGGTGAACTGGACTGGACTAATCAGATACATGCACTTTGTAAGAAGAAATACCACAGTCCAGAAATGTCTCAATATTTTAAAATGAATATAAACACAAACACATGATAAACACAAACACTTGGCTGTATATACAAATCGCCATGAAGACGTGCTCTGACGGGTCATGTAAGCAGGGACATGAGACAAACACGGCATTGCAAGAGACACTGGATGTTAGACATAATTACAGTTTGTGACAAGGTTCTGCAAGGTGCAAGTGCTTGTGCATGCCCTGGCCCTGGGACCTTTTTGTATAGTACCGTGGTGCACCTATCAATTTCACTGTGGTATGGGAGAGAATCCTCATTAACCTCGCTCGTACCTCGAATCCCTTTAGTTGAAATTGTCCATAATAAACATGGTAGGTGCAGAGTTTTTGTGGGTATCTATTCAGCCCATTTCACTGGAGTCAGACTCACACACACACAAATATGCATCCGCTGAAGTTTGACTCACTCTCTGCATTCACATTATAACTGGCACGTACACTGACACACACACGCACATGTATACACAGTTTTTCTTAAATGCGATTATTAGATTAAACTTGTCATTGCACAGAATACACGTACTGAGGCAATGAAATGCATTTCACTGCATTTTACCCATCCTAGTAACTGACGTATCACATAAACACAAGTCCACACACACACACACACACACACACACACACACACACACACACAGGAGGTGTAGTTGCAGAGCTGCAGGATCATGAAGGATCCTCATCACCCCAACAACGGACTATTCCAGCTGCTGCGGTCAGGCAAGTGCCTCCGCAGTCACACAGCGAGAACAGAGACTGAGACAGTTTTTTCCTGCAAGACATAAGAACTGTCAACGCTGAACTCACCAGGGGTCCTCACTGAGCCACACACATAGGCTCCACTACCTTACTGTACTGTATGTAGCATACTGTGTCACTGTTCTGGGTTGTTCGGTGTTACTGTATTTCTGCGCCGTACTGTTGTATACTGTGCTGTATATCTCACACACACTACCTCACTTTACTCACATGCCACTTTAATGCACATATCTGTATATACATAAATAGCCAATCCCATATACATAAGTCTATCCCATATACATAAGCTTATTCTGTACCCCCACCCTGCATTACCCTTGAGTTCTTATTTTATTTTATTCTATAGCGTTCGACTTACTGCATTACGTTTTAGGAATCAGTAAGTTGGTCAAGTAGAAATTCTGAAGTAGCTACTGTGTTCAGTCTGGGACATATTGTGTGTAATCACTGGGTTAGGGTTAGGGTTAGGGGTTAGGGGTTAGGGGTTAGGGTTATGGTTAGGACTGTATTGATGATCCCGTCTACCCAGTTTGGGTAGCCTGGTATGTATTGGTGAGTACTTTTCCTATGTTCCCCCCTGGCCAGCATGGTCAGTTTGGTATAGGGGACCAAAGGTAATGCACGGGCCGTCGCACGTTATCAAGATTCTCCAATCCCGTATTATGTTAGGTAGAGTGTTAGGTTCATGTTTTGTAGTTATCCCATTTGGGTTAGGGTTAGGGTTAGGGTTAGGGGGTTAGGGTTAGGGGTTAGGGGTTAGGGGTTAGGGTTAGGGGTTAGGGTTAGGGTTAGGGTTAGGGTTAGGGTTAGGGTGGTTGGGTGAGTACTGTATTGATGATCCCGTCTACCCAGTTTGGGTAGCCTGGTATGTATTGGTGAGTACTTTTCCTATGTTCCCCCCTGGCCAGCATGGTCAGTTTGGTTTAGGGAACCAAAGGTAATGCACGGGCCGTCGCACGTTATCAAGATTCTCCAATCCCGTATTGTGTTAGGTAGAGTGTTAGGTTGATGTTTTGTAGTTATCCCATTTGGGTTAAAGAATATAGGCATATTCTGGCTTCAAGGAGAAGTCCCGTAACGAGGGTTTAAGGTGACTTACATTTAAAAGGATGCTTGTTTCCTCTTAGTAGTATAGGTCCAGAGTAATTTGTCTTTAGGGTTAGGTTTAGGGCTAGGTCTTAGGGTTAACGTTAGGGTTAGGGTTAGGTTTAGAACCAGGGCTAGGCTTAGGTTTAGGGTTAGGCTAAGGGTTAGGTCTAGGGTTAGGTTTAGGGTTAAGTCTTAGGGTTAACGTTAGGGTTAGGGTTAGGTTTAGAGCTAGAGTTGGGGTTAGGGTTAGGGTCAGGGTTTTAGGATTAGGGTTGGAGAGGAGAGGGAAGTGGAGGAGAAGTATATGTAGAAGGGAGGTAGAGGGAAGGAGGGCCGTCTGTTCGGATTGCATTCTCCTCCTGCCTGTTCGGGCTATTCTCTAACGTCCCAGCTCTCTCAGTTTCCTGAGAGAAGGGGAAGAGAGTGAGAAAAAGAATGAAAAAAGAAAAAGAATTGTAAGCTAAGTTATGTTGGATAGTTGTTAATTTATGAGAATAGACTCTAATCAATAGTTGGAAGTTGTTGTACACCTTATCTTGCGCCATGTTAATGCCTTTAAGAGGAGGAAAGAAAGGGGAGAGAGATTTGGTAAGATAATACATATAATGGGTTATAAGGAGAATCTGCTTTCTGAGGCACAGGCTAGATTAGGTTGGGTGAGTACTGTATTGATGATCCCATCTACCCAGTTTGGGTAGCCTGGTATGTATTGGTGAGTACTTTTCCTATGTTCCCCCCTGGCCAGCATGGTCAGTTTGGTATAGGGGACCAAAGGTAATGCACAGGCCGTCGCACGTTATCAAGAGTTGTTAAGAGTTAGGGTTAGGGTTAGGGTTAGGTTAGGGTTAGGGTCAGGGTTAGGTTAGGGTTAGGGTTAGGGTTAGGGTTAGGGTTAGGGGTTAGGGGTTAGGGGTTAGGGTTAGGGTTAGGGTTAGGGGTGCGAAGCGGGGCTGGGCCTGGCCGCGGCTGGGGGAGCAGCTGCCGTCGCCGCCCTCCGTCCCTCTCCGCCGGAAAGCCCGGTGTGGCGGCGGGGCGTCCGGTCCATCAGCGGCGTGGGGTTAGGTTCTCTCTCCCTCTCTCTCGCTCCCCCCTTCAACGCGCCGTGCGCACGTGCCCGCCATCTGGCGGGTGGCGGCCGCGGTTGCGGGGTCGGGGTCGGAGTCGGGCGGGTGTGGGGGGGGACCCCCCCCGTCGCCGGGCCGGCGCGCCTCGCTCTGCTCGCCGGGCCCGAAGGCGGGCCGAGGGGCGGCTGGGTCTCGTGCGGCGGCGTGCGGCGACTCTGGACGCGCGCCGGGCCCTTCTCGCGGATCTCCCCAGCTACGGCGCCCGTCGGGGCGCTCCTCGCACCCCTTCCCGGGGCCGCGCGGGGTCCTCGGCGGGCCGCCTCGGCTGGCGCCTAGCAGCTGACTTAGAACTGGTGCGGACCAGGGGAATCCGACTGTTTAATTAAAACAGAGCATCGCGAAGGCCCCAGCGGGTGTTGACGCAATGTGATCTCTGCCCAGTGCTCTGAATGTCAAAGTGAAGAAATTCAATGAAGCGCGGGTAAACGGCGGGAGTAACTATGACTCTCTTAAGGTAGGACGGCCTCGTCATCGCCTACACCTGAATGAGGGCCATGACCGCAAAACGGTACGTCATGTGGGAAGTGGCTGCCGGAGGCCATGGAGTCCATGGTTACAACCCTCACCTCCTCGTGGTTCCGCCGGACAATGACCCTCGGGTTAGCAAAGAAGGGTACCCATTCGGGTGCCAGTCTGATCAGCTGGCACACGTAGCCTGGATCAAAAACTAAAATGCTTATTAGGGAAATAATAAACGGCCAGGACCACCCTTCTGGCATATCAAAATGGGTGTCGACTGGGCTAGAGGAAGGGCTTATGGCGGTATGGCAAAGCTTCCTCACCCTCGGATTTGTGGTTGGATTCGAGGTGTCGGAACGAAGCAACCTCCCCAGCGGGCGTTGGGACGAGCCAGCTGGTGTCACAAAAGAAGTCCCTAGAAAGGGTTTGGAGATTAAGAACAGCTTGCCCAAACTCTACGTGGACAAAAAGTCCCGGACGGTGCAGACGCAGACCTCAGCCGAAGACTGGTGCACAAAGAGGTTGTGGAGGGCACCAACGGCTGAGGATCCTCAAGTGATCGTTGAGGCAATGACGGTAGTAAACTCATACATTGGGTATGGGGATGCCGAATACTTGCCTCCGACACGCCCTGTAGTCTCAGAGAAGAGCCCTCTCGATGAGATTTTGGAAGCTGATGCGGTACGACCCAAGGAAAAACATCAACCGCAGCTTACCTCCGAAAACCTGGATCAAGGTGAGCATACAGTAACGCCTGATCCAGCTTGTATCACCATTACGTTGCCGAGTCCTAAACTGGAATGTCCAGTGTGTGGGGTAGAGACCAGTGGGATCATGATGTTTGGTAAGCATTGTGCGAACCGGCATGCAGGTACACAGGTTCTCTACGCGTGTCGTGAATGTGGGCGGACCAATGCCAGCGGTCACTCAATAGCGTGCCACGTCCCCAAATGTCGGGGAATCGTGGAGGGCGTGAGAGAGGAAGGAGAGTTCGCGTGCGAACTCTGCAAGAAAGGCTTTGAGTCGAAAGTTGGCTTGACGCAGCACAAGCGACACAACCACCCAGTGGAACTGAACAGGGAAAGGTGTGCGGCAAGGGGTGGTGGAACAAGTGGTATTCGGGGGACCAAGTTGTGGAAAGTTGAGGAAGTCGAGACCTTGATAAGGCTCGAAAGAAAGTATGAAGGAAGACCGATGGCTAACATACTCATTGCAGAGGAGCTCGGATCTGGTAAAACGGACGAGCAGGTGAGGAACAAACGGAGACTACTGCTAGCCGAAAGGGCACGCCATGGCCTTGATTGTGAACAGGGGGAACAAGAACCCCCAGAAACAGCGATCGCTCCATTGCCTGTGCCGGACTCTGTGCACAATCAGCTTCGAGCTGCATTGGTGGGCAGGGACGGGATGGAAAATGAGAGTGAGGTCAGGGCCATGGCAGAGTTTGTCAGGGACGTGGATCAGAATCCTGATCTGATCCAGTCTTCAGCGTCAGATCTTATTTCCAGATTGGGTGAGCAGAGGGCTCCTCGCAGAGGTGGAGGAGGCGGAGAACAACGTCGAGCCATGAAAGGGTGGGAGAGGCGGCTCTCCCATAAAAAGCG